>NC_133369.1:16247478-16508049 GCF_049309525.1 Garra rufa | reverse complement strand
ATGTGTTAGTGTGGCTAATTATTAATTAGGATATCCTCACTGGTGCGACCAGTGGCGTATCTACAGCTTTTGATGTGTGCTGTTTAGCAGTAGTCGGGACGCCAATTCCTCATTCTGAGATGGGACGGGGTGTTTTGTGTAAGGCGTCTCTCTGGGGAACGTCTCGTTGATACAATAGGCAGTCAGCCCTGGCTTGTGTCCTGCCTGAAGCCCCTTGCATTTTATTGAGGCACACCAGCACCAGCTTGCTGGCACACTCCTCCTCCGGGCTTTATTCTCTCCTCTCACCCCTCCTCGTCTCTTTCTTTCTTTCCACAA
Organism: Garra rufa; assembly: GCF_049309525.1. Taxonomy (NCBI): domain Eukaryota; kingdom Metazoa; phylum Chordata; class Actinopteri; order Cypriniformes; family Cyprinidae; genus Garra; species Garra rufa. The sequence goes on along the minus strand of NC_133369.1, from coordinate 16,507,731 downwards.
TGAGGCCCTTCCTGTGTTTACCCAACACAGCACTTCTCAACTATGTTATTATATCTCAATATCATCACCCCTGCCCTCTAGAAGATCTCCTTCAAGCACAAACCACCAAGTCTACCTTTTAAACAACATTTTTATATCTAAAACATCATAGAAGAAATCAACTTTTGCTAATTTCACTCTTCACAAAAGGTACTCCAGAGCAATGAAATACATAACCTTTGAGAGTCTCTCACAAATTAAAACTGTTCAGTGTTTATTTTTCTCGATGCTAAATCCAGACGCTAATCATTCCGCTGTGTGCATAATTCATGTGTGCCACGTTTGAATTATGCAGACAGAAAAATGATTACACACTTGCCAAAACTGTTGGCTGGGTTTTGCAGACAAAGGCCAGGACTGACTAAGGAGAGCTGTGAATAATGGGTTTGTGTTTGTCGCTGCTTCCTTTATTTCCATCTATCAGGCCGTATTTTGACCTAGATTTGTTTGAAATTGCACTACCTTCTGAAAACACATTATCAGATGTTTTCTTATGATTATATATGATACAATCATCACAGCATAGCTCAGGTTTTAAAACATATATATATATATATATATATATATATATATATATATATATATATATAAAATTTAAAATATTATGAAATAAATAAATCATATAAAATGTATTTTTTATATATAAAATATATGCCAATTAATGCCTTATAAATAAAAAATATATATACTATTTTTAAAAACAAAAAATGTATTATTCAAAATCAGACACTATGATTCATTCTCTTGACCAGTCCTCACTGGTTTGTCTCAGGGTCTTCCACATTCAGACCCTCAGCAGACTGAACAAGCCTTTTGTTTGAGAGTAAGGGGATACTTTGAGGAAACAGCCCCCCACAAAGTCCCTCTTTCTGCTGGCTGTTTTCTCTGGTCAGAGGCTGTGTAATGACTAATAGAAAGGACTGACCCTTATTGTTCCAGTGTGGAGGAGGGTAAGTGTCTGACCAGGGTTTGTGAGTGTACCCTGCTCCAAATCCACTCCAGGTTTTCAATTTTGCAAGTTCCATATGTACTTTTAAAAAACATATTTGTCTATAGGCACATTTACATTCATGCTTTTGGCAAATGTTTTTATCTCAAGTGACTTACATTTAGAGCTCACTACAAGTCGAAGGTTTTTGGATAAGTAAGTCTTCTGCTCACTAAGCCTGCATTTATTTGATCAAAATACAGCAAAACTAGTATTGTGAAATATTATTACTATTTAAAATAACTGCTTTTGATTTGAATATATTTTAAAATGTAATTTATTCCTGAGATCAAATCTACATACATCGTTACTCCAGTCTTCAGTGTCATACGATCCTTCAAAAATCTTTCATAAGAAGAACAGCAGCATCCAAAATAGTTCACAAGCCTTAAAAGACAATCCACCCAAAAATAAAGATTCTGTATTTACCCCTGTGTCATTCCAAACCTCTAAGACTTTTCTGTCTTCTATAGAACATATCAAGTCAAGTCAAAGTCAACTTTATTGTCAATTCTGCCACATGTACAGGACATACAGAGAATTGTCATGTCATATAACCTATTTCTAAGTTAGATTGATAAATGAGCCCCCTATAGTGCTCATTTCTGTTGGAAACTGCAGTAATATGCACTTATTGGTATGTATCTTGCTTAAAAGTTCCCACAGGTACATTTTTGTCATGAGATCAGCTACAATATACAAACAATAAACTAAGATAGATGGACATTTTACGTTGGATCGGTGACTCCTGCCTCAGGAAGTGAAGAAATTGTTGATTAAAGTCGTTTTAAGATTAAAGATTATTCTTGTAGCTTCTTAATGCTGAACCACTGATGTCACATGGACTATTTTAACAATGTCCTTACTACCTTTTTGAGCCTTAAAGGAACTGTATGTAAGAAATTTATTTTAGTTAATCATAAAATGGCCCTGACATGTCACTAGACATTAAGAAATCATGTTCATTTCAAATACTTATATCACTGAAAACAGTGGTCCGGCCAGGATATTGTCATTTAAAAGTGAGAGTTGCAGCCCACAACTGATGTTATTGTTGTCATTTTGTGTTTTGGTCTGAGGCTCCACCCTACAGCTATCTACTAATCACAAAGTCAGTAGAGTTTCGTCATCCGGGTTGCCAGCTCTGTTACAGCTGCAGCTATGAACGTGTCGGATAAAACATGTATAACGTTACGAAACCTAAAAGACCTCGTTATGAATCCGAAATACGTCGTGACAAAGTCCGAAATAAAACAAGGATTTGTATAGGAGATGCCTTTGAAAGATGGAGACGGCTGAAAACGGAGAAGAATTTGAAGACAGACGCCAACGTTGCTAATTTTCTCCTGGACAGGTAATATTAATCTATGTTTGGCTAACTTTGCTTCCGTAGGCTACACAGTGGATTTTCCACGGTCGGCCATGCTAAATGTGTTCATAAAAAGCTTTATATCGCACCACTAGCAGGGTATGAAAACAATCTATGTTCCGACTGAAATGTGGTATTACACCGTGTCTACACCGGACGCGACAGTTGTCGCGCCGCAACAGCTAAAGTCTGTCTACACTGGACGCGACAAAGCGACCGTTGCAAATCATTTAAACTTTGTGTGAGCACGTCATAAATAGAACGCGGCAGCAGATTACTGTCGAGGATCTGCCGTGTCGCGCCGCATCCAGTGTAGACAGCATAATAGGTCGCTAATAATCGCGCCACGCCCCTCGCGTCCGGTGTAGACACGGTGTTACAGTACATCTTTACGAAATATTTGGCTAATCGCCATTAGTAAATTTTTGCGATACATAATTACTTCGCAAAACATCTCTCGTGAAGCATCAGAAGAAAAAAAAATACTGTGTTTGACTCCTCATTTGCCATTGGAAGCTCCTTGTAGCAGCCTAGGTTCCTGCTGGATCCTGCAGCTTAGCTGGCAACCTCGAGTCAGGGGGGAGAGGGAGGGGATACACCGTTCTACAGTATTTTGAAAGTGATTGCAGTACGAGTTTTGGCCACAATCCTACATACGGTTCCTTTAAACATTTCAGTTGCATTGCTGTCTATGCAGGGTCAGAAAGCTCTCGGATTACATTAAAAATATCCTAATTTGTGTTCTGAAGATGAACAAAGGTCTTACGGGTTTTCATTGTATGGACAAAACACACATTTTGTGTTCCACAGAAGATATAAAGTAATTTGGGTCTGAAGCAATAAATTATGACAGAACTTTCATTTGCGTAAATTACCACATTAAGCAAACAGATTTTTATTTGCCAAATATATAAAATAAAAATTCATGGTGACACAGTTGTGCTTGGTCTCAAATATTTCAGAAACACATGCTTTTAGAATATAGTTTCAGCTAATTTAAAAGTTTCTTGTGTTATTCCAAACTCAAAAGACCTTCGTTCATCTTTGGAACACAAATAAGATATTTTTGATGAAGTCTGAGAGCTTTCTGACCCTGCATAGACACCAACACAACTGACACATTTAAGTACCAGTAAGGTAGTAAGGACATCATTAAAACAGTCCATGTCAACCTTAATTTTATGAAGCTACGAAAATACTTTTTGTGCATAAAGAAAACAAAAATAACCACTTTATTCATCAATTTCTTCTCTTCCATGTCAGTCTTTGATGTGCGTTCAGGAGAGTACTACGAAGCACGCGTGTGGTGCTACAGACGCAAGCCAGCGTTCTGATGTAAAACCCAGATGCGCTGCACCTTGTTTACAAGCAGAGAAAGATGCATGCTGTACACAAAACCTTACCAAAGTCCCTTTAAGGCAAGTCATGTCACTCGGCGGCCATCTTTGAAACGCCTCTCGGGCAGGCATGTGCAGCTCCAATGACTTTGAATGGGGAAACATCAAATTCTTCAAAACTGTTAACCAAGCTTACGATTAAATGTCATATTTTAAATCACCAAAGAAATTCGACAAGAACTGCCTCATAAATATGATTCCTTGTGCACCAATAGCGTTAAAAAACGCTTATTTTTTAGGCAAGATGAGTCAGTGCGCATGCGCAGTATTGAGTGCACGTCTTAGAGCGCCGACTGTTTCTATAGCAACCAGGACTTCTAACGGCAGCTGCAGTGACAAGCTGACTTTACTAATCAACGATTGGCTCTTTCATTAAGAAGGCGGGGCTTCACGGCCATAATGAACGTTGCATTTTTCCTTATTCAAAACTATACGAGTGACATGTCTTGGGTATTCTATAGTCTTTGACCTTACTTATTTGAATGAAAATATACACAACCTGATCTAATAATAGAAACGTACGTGAGGGAACTTTTTTCGCAAGACACGAAATACGTACCGGCAAGTATGTTTTGTGACATATTCGATGCAAAATGTCTACTGAGTGGCGCTAAAAGGGTGTTCGTTTTTTTTTCCGTGACGCAATCAAATAGAGGCGCGCACTAATGCGGCAAAACATGTCGGCAGTGTGGAAGCATTTAAAACTATCCGAGAAAGATGCAAAAATCATTACAAGCACCGACAGCAAGGGACTGTTTAGAACCGCATCGCATGTCTTCCATGAGAAGAGAAAGGGCTGGTTGTTGCTGGTTACTGTATGATGACTGCAATCGTGAAATAAACTACAGAACGTTATGTTGCCTAATACACACACAAATTGTATGTATTCTGACAGCGCTGCACGAGCTCCATAGCCAGGGTTCAAAGTCCAAAGCATGAGGAAAATCTGTGCTGAAACAGCGTAATGAGAATTCATAAATTCATTCATAAATCTGCTGATGTCAGCAAAAAGTAGTACTGAGGTCTTCTTGTGGGTTTCTGCCAAAGTAAAAGTCAACATTCATAAATGTTAGCATTATAATTTTACTGTTGTTCTGTAAAGTAAAATTTAAAAAATCTAAAAAAAGACTATAATGATAACAACCATTACAACAGCTCTATTAATTCATTTATTATAACATTCTCCTTTGCTCAGCAAGGCTGCATTTATTTGTACATTAAAAAAAACATGCCTGATTCAAGAAGGGGGTCTTAAAAATGGCAAAAGAACAATATTTTTAGTTAAACTGTGCTTTGTTGGTAGGCTATAATGTCTACGAAAATGTTACAAATGTTCAGTGTTAAGTAAATATTTTTAAACTGTTGTTTTGTAATTTTTTTTTAAAGCAAGACAAAACTGTAAAAAACACATTTTGGCTATTTAATTTATGCAATGGTGAAAAAAATTGGCAAAATACATGGGGGAAAAGACACAAAAAAACATGTTCAGTAATTGGCCTTCGGCCCAGTGTTTAATTTTGTTCGGCTTCGGCTTCAGTCAAGAAATTTCATTTCGGTGCATCCCTACTTGTTACATTCGAAAAGTGAAAAATATGGAGCTGTGTAGAGAAACGATTACGAGTGCTCGCTGTTTTACTGCCTCAGTGTTCATTTCTGTTGGAAACTGCAGTGATATGTACATATTGGTACATATTTTGCATCTTGCGAAAAAGTTCCCACAGGTATGTTTTCATCATGAGATCAGGTAGAATATACAAACAATAAACTAAGATAGTTAAACGTTCTATGACGGAATGGCGGCTCCTAGGTCAGTACTGTCGTGAATGTGCATCAAAGACTGACATGGAAGTGAAGAAATTGTTGAATAAAGTCGTTATTTTGGTTTTCATTGTGCACAAAAATGATTCTTGTAGTTTCAGACTTGAACCACTCATGTCACTTGGACTATTTTATCGATATACTTTCTTTTTTGGGCCTTAAACCACGTCAGCTGCATTGCTGTCTATGCAGGGTCAGAAAGCTCTCGGATTTCATCAAAAATATCTTTATTTGTGTTCTTAAGATGAACGAAGGTCTTACAGGTTTGGAACGACATGAGGGTGAGTAATTAATGACAGAATTTTTGGGGTGAACTTTACCTTTAAGACTTAGCAAAGTGTTGAGCGTCTGTTGTCCATGTGTGAATCTGCCCTTTTGATTGAATCTAGTTGAACAACATATTCATTTAAACAAAACAGACATGGTGAAAAGACAAAAAGCTAGAAATGTTCATGCTGAAATGTTTCTAAACCAGAAGTGAAGGATGCAGAGAAGGAATATGTGTTTAGTAAAACTGTTCATAAATTTCTCACCGGATACAACATAAAAGGTTTGACCTTTTGAGCTACAGCTAGGAGTTACTCTATGTCAAAACATTATCTCATCTTTGTTCTACATCATGCATAAGAAACATCCACTATTGTTCTTAATGGTATTCAAAGACACAATTCACATTTTTCTGTTTCCCTGCTTTGGCAAATTGCTCCTACTGATTTCAGCTCTCACAATCAATAGATCCAATCAATAGTCCCTCACCGACTGTTACTATGACTATCACAATTACTTCTCAGTCTCAGGATTTCCTGTACTAACCATTCGACTAATTACCACGCAGCAACACACTCAACCAAGTGATTGTTTTTTTCAAGAATCATTCTTCTTGCACCAAATTATTTTAAAACTGTATGCGTTGGACCTACACATTTTTCCCCGAACAAAAGCACGCTAATAAAAGAGACGAACACCAGCCCTGTGAGGCTGTCAGAGACCATGACTCAACAAACAAGCTGTTTTTTCAAATGAAAACAGATCGCTTCCACTCCCCTTCCTCTAACATACAATGACAGGAAACGATTAACAAGAACTGCCTTGGAGAGCAGTGTAGGGTGTTGGGTCACTGTCTTGTTTAACAACACAGTGCAGCGAACCCATCCTTTCCTGGTTCAGTCATATGATAAGCACGTACCACGCTCTGCAGAAACCCGCATCAATCTTAGTTAATCTAGAGTTGAGCGTTTTAAATGACCATACAGCAACGTATGCTGACATTAGGTTAGAAACTGAAAGCTGGATCCAAAATGGTGAAAAAAGCTGCTATAGCTGGATCACAGCAGAAATGGACTGAATCCAAATGAGAGCCTGTCCAAAAAACTTTAATCAGTGAGATTATGATGCTTTATTATTATGAGACTGGTGTGATTAGGATGGAAAGAAAGAAGAGAAAGATAATGTTTTGCTCTCACTTTCTCTCTCTCTCTCTCTCTCTGTGTGTATATATTTTCACACAAATAAAGATGAATGACTTTTATTTCTTTCTTCAGCTGAACTAATTCATAGGATGTTTGTCAGTGATCTGTGACCATTTATTGTACCCTATTAAAGAATGCTATGCACCCAAAAGTTATAGTAATGTGACCTTAAAGTAGTATAGACATGTTAGTTGCCATTTAGCTAATGCTTTTCATTTAAACTGACAGCACACTAATTACAGGAACAGCCCCGCTAGAGTAACCTGGGGTTAAGCACTTCGGTCAAGGGCACACTTGTAACATGGTTGGATTATGATCTAGAAACTCTCCAGGGTCCATTACTGGCTCATGCCTTACTGGGATTGAACCTGTAACCTCTGTGTTAGCGACCCACATCCGGGTGATAATGCCGTTTCCTGGCGGTCAGTACAAGTTTGTCTTCTAAACTTTCCCCTTTAAAACAAGCTTGACAGTTTTCAATTTCTCTGTCTCTGTCTCTCTTTCAGTCTTTCTTTCTAAACACACATTCAAAAGTTTGAGATCAATGTGATTTTTAATGTTTTTTAAAGATGTCTCTTATGCTTTGCAAGGCTGCATTTATTTAATCAAAAATACAGAAAAAAAACTGCGATATTGTTAAATATTATTGCAATTCAAAATACTTTTCTATTTTAACGTACTTTAAAATCGAATTTATTCCTGTGATGCAAAGCTAAATTTCTGCATCATTCAAATCAATGATTCTTTAGAAATCATTCTGATATGCTGATTTATTATCAATGTTGGAAACACCTTGTCACAGTTCTGTCTGTCTTGTCATTGGTTTTGCCCATTTATCTTCCCCCTGTCATTTTGTTATCATTTGGTTTAGTCCTCGTTTGTGTAATCACCGTCATCTGTTTCACCTGTGTATTATCAATTAGTCTGTCTTTATAAGTCTGTTTGGTTCTTGAGTTCAATGTCGGTCATTAAATGTTTGTGAATTGTGTGTGGATTATCTTGCCTGTTCCTGAGTGTTCCAGCCTGCTATTCTGAAGATTATATTAAAGATTACTGTTTATTGTTTACCTCGTCTCTCGTCTCGTCAGTCCAGCACGTATCGTAACACACCTGTGATGATTTATATTTTGCAAACTGTGACACTTTCTTCTGGATTTTTTTGGTGAATAATAAGTTTAAAAGAACAGAATTATTCAAAATAAAATTTCTAACAATATAAGTCTTTGCTATCACTTTGTATCAATTTAACACATCCTTGTTGAATAAAAGTATTTATAAAAAAACAAGAAAGAAAACAATTACTGAGCCCAAAGTTTCAAACAGTAGCCTGTAGTCTAAAAGATTTCTATTTTAAGTAAATGTTGATCTTTTTAGTGTTTTATTCATCAAAGAATCTTGAAAAGGTTATCACAGGTTCCTAAAAAATAAAAGGCATCACAACTGTTTCCAACATTGATAATAAATCAGCATATTAGACTGATTTCTTAAGGATCGTTTGACGATGACGTCTGGAGTTATGATGTTGAAAATTCAGCTTTGCATCACAGATATAAATTATATTTTGAAGTTTACTGAAATAGAAAACCATTGTTTTAAATTCCACTAACATTTCACAATATTACTGTTTTTTCTGTATTATTGATCAAATAAATGCAGCCTTGATGAGCATAAGAGACTTGAAACCATGAAAACATACTAATCCCAAACTTCTGAAATACATATCTGTTTAATACCTAGTTCTGCCATGAAACTCTAGATGATGCAGGTTGACATGTTGTTAACATAACTGATGATATCACAGAGTTATATGACTTGGCACAAGCTGATTGGTGAGCCAATGAGCTTGCAGCTATTTAAATGGCTGGTAGCATTTACTTGGGCATTTCGCAGGGCACTTCACTTATGCATGGAATGGTCACAAAAAGCATAAAAATGACCAGTTTCCACTTTGTAATATATTTCGTGACAGCTATTACTGTTTTAAGCAGTGTACACCCCATGTATATATCTGTTAACATCTCAAAACATGTGTTTTTGGGTTTTGTGACCCTTTAACAGTTTCTTCTCTTTGTTTACTTTTTTGGGCCTTGAACATGTCAATCACGTCACTGTCTATGCAGAGTCAGGAAGCTCTCGGTTTTCATCAAAACCATCTTAATTTGTGTTCTGAAGGTCTTACAGATTTTAAACAACATGAGGGTGAGTAATTAATGACAGGATTTTCATTTTTGGGTCAACAATCCCTTTAACAATTGTATTCCCAATGTTGCGTTCACCTTGGATACTCATTTTAATGGCTCTGAAGTGCCTCGCTATTGATAGTCATTTTGTCTTCCTGAATAGGCTTGTTTGCTTGAGCCTTGAATAGGCTTTAATGTGTTGTGCTCTACTGTAGCACCACTGTTAAAAAAACAATAGCAACAGCACCCTGGAGGCTCTTATCACACCTGGACAACCTCTTTTGAAGCAACAATGATTTACTCTTTTACTCAAAGTGAAAATTAGAAGTGCATGCTTAAAAGTAAACTCGAGTGCTAGTGTCACAATATGAAGTTGCGTAAACACAGATCTGCCTCCTGTATTGCCTTTTATGTATTCAAGTCAACATCTCATGACCTTCAGTTCATGTCCTCTAGACAAAGGCAGGGCTTATATCAGTCTTTCTCAGCTGACCTTTGTGTTGTTTTCCTGTTTGAGTCCTATGAGTATTTAAGTGGACCAAACAAATGCAGGAGTCCACATCCCGTTTCTTGGATAACAAGAGGGAGTCATTGTTTCTCATGACATTAGGTAGCTAGAGCGATCTAAATCGAGGAGAGAAACAAACATCTCATTCTGCTCCTCAACCATAATTAGCCTTCATAATAGAGACGAGTCTATTAGTCACAGACATTCAGCAGGATTTTACATAATACAGCCTGTAGGAAGCACAAAACAAGCACTACGATGGCATTATACAACAAATTAGTGTTTAAAATAATAGTTGTACTTGAGACTGGGGCCTTAGACAATTCGATTGGATGTTCTCTGAAAACAGTAAACAAAACCGAGAGAGTGGACACAGCGGCTATTATGTAAATGATGTTTGAGCATCTGTGAATGTGTCTGGACTTCCCCTGGAGGAACTCATGGATAACACTGCAGGAAGGCCACAAAGAAAGAACTGAAGTGTTTGAAAGCAGCAGTAGAGGCCTGAGGTGTCGCCTGACTCCTTCATGATGTCTCAAATGCGCAGCACGTGTGGGTGGAACGCTAACCCCCGGTCTAAGTGAATTACGAAAACAAAGAGACGCATGTCCGCTGCCGTGTTTGCTCCCTCTCTTCCTGGTGGACGTCTGTTTTGGTGTTTTAATTGAATTTGCTTCTTGCTTGCATCCAATGTGACGGAGAAGAAAAAAGACGGAATGGTGATCTGATGTTCTCTGTTGTGTACTACGTGCCGTACGCTGTAAATCAACCAGACATTTAGAAGCGATGGGTGCCAGCTTGCACACCCACAAAAATGTACATGCATTTTCTTTTCTTTTATGTATGTGACTGTAGATGGAGAATTTTAAAAACAAATAGGAGGGGGAGGATGTGAAACTGTTGAGAAAATACCAGCTGGCTTTTTACAAATGAATGAAATGTCAGCAAAATAGGGCAATGGGCCTGTTCGAGATCTGTAGAAATAAAAAAATCAACTATAGTCAAACTTTACTATAGTGCTAGTCCTGCTGCTGTTCACAAACACGGAAAGAATTTGAGAGATGAGAGATTTACTGTAAAATCAAATGCTTATGTTCAACTAAGCAACATCAGAGATACTTTTTTTAAATAAAAAAACAACTTACTAAACAAATAAAATAAAGTCAAATGTTGAAATATTTTTACTATTTAAAATAACTGTTTTCTCTTTGAATATATTAAAATTAAAATTATTTATTCCCGTGATTTCAAAGCTGAATTTTTGGCATCATTACTCCAGTCACATGATCCTTCAGAAGTCATTCTAATATTCTGATTTGCTGCTCAAAAACATTTATTATTATTATTATTATTATTATTGTTGTTGTTGTTGTTGTTGTTGTTAAAAACAGCTGAGTAGAATTATTTTTCAGATTTCTTTGATGAATAGAAATGTTCAGAAGAATAGCATTTACCTGAAATAGAAATATTTCGTAACATTAATGTCTTTATCATCACTTTTGCTACATAAATATTAATTTCTAGAATTTCTTTCTCAAAAGATAAATAAATGATAAGATACATTTTTGCTGTACTTTGGATCAAATAAACACAGGCTTGTTGAGTAGAAGAGCCTTCTTTAAAAAAACATTAAAACTCTTAAGAAAAAAAAGTAGCGTATATTATAAATTTTTCCTGTGATGGCTAGGCAGTGATTTCTTCAGGAATCATTCTAATATGTTAATTTGGTGCTCAAGAAACCAAATCAATAAAAAAGATAAAATCAATAATAGGATAATAATATTTTGTGAAAACGTCTGTAATTTTCTAATGGATTGAAAGTTCAAAATAACAACAATTATTTGAAATAGAAATCTTCTGTAACATTATAAATATCTATACTAACACTTTTGAATGTAATGTATTGACCCTAAACTAAAATTGTTTTTAAAGATTTTTTTGTTTGTTTTTGGTTTTAATCACTTTTTCAGACAAATGCAACGTTTGTGAAATGTATCATTACAGAAAAAAAAAAAATAATCCTGTGCCCACTTTTAGTGCCTACCCTTAGTTCCATTCATAAAAATGTTCAATCTTTCATGGGTCTGACATCAGATATCATCAAGCACAAATGTTGATAGTAGTGAGCAAACATTGAGATCAGAATAGAAAGAGATTTCAGCTCTATGGAACCACATTTATGGCAAAGCATCATCTTGGCCACTCAAGAAATAGGCCTGAGTGACTAGCTCAAAGCCGAAGGAGTGAAGAACAAGAGACAAGATGTTTATTACTGCTGCAGGTATTGAGGGCATGTTTAAAAGTCAGAAAGTTCCCAGCTCATTAAAGGATTAGTTCACCTAAAAATAAAAACACATTCCTTTGTGTTGTTACTTTTGTTGAAAACAAAAACGGTTTATCCATTTCTTTCCATGCAATGACAGTTCACTGTTAACACGACTGACTCTTGCATGCAGTTTTATCCGAGAATAATAATTTAAATTTCGCAACGTTCCTCGTACAAAGCTTTTATACGACTTTCTTTGTCATTTTAATCACTATAAACTGTCAAATGTAGAAATGAGTAAACCCCTCCCTTAAAGTTCCTAAAAACCTTTGTGAAAAAAACTGCTGCTTCATAATGAACACATACAATGTGTTTACACTACAGCAGGTGGATTCGAAAGCGCATGGTGCATGTCTTCATAACCATGTCTGAAGGCAACAGAAAAGAAACTTGAGTTTCAGCGATGACACAGCTAGTCTCTTCTCTCCCAGTCCAGTTGTTTCAAGTGTAAACAGGAAGCGTGTGGCACTTTGTGCAATAGGGGGAAGGGCAGAGAAAGCCAGAGAGCAGTCTTTCACGGCTGGCTGAACAGCAAATGAAGTGTCCAAGTAAAACGTAATAAAAAAAAAAGTGGTTACACTTTTGTACAAGCAGTCAATTGAGCTGTTAAAAACAAAAACCAGTAGCTTACAAAGCATATATATCTGTATATCATTAGCATCCAACTCTGGTTGATTTTAATATTTGTTTGATTTGAGGAGTTTTAATGAATGTGAATCTCACAGCTCTCAGAAGTGGGTTTAACGCTACTGTTTTCTTGATGCAAGACAGCTTTGGGGAGTGACAGATAGAGAGAGGAGGAAGGCCTGACAAAAGATAACATGAGAGAGGGGGTGCAGGGCAGAAAAGGGCAGAAAGAGAGAGAAAAGTAAGTGGTATGCAGGGAGTGCAACTTGAGCAGAGATGGGGGTGGGTGGGAGTTTGGTAGCAGATGAGGAGAAGGAGTGTCTTTTGTTGGGGGGAAAAAAGCGCTGACTGACAACAGGCTACTGCCTACGTCTCACTGACTCGTCTGTTTATGCGTTTATTGATTGTAAACCTCGTTAGACTTCAGATGAGTGTGATAGTGTGAGTGCAACACTTATTCCACTATTATCATGAAACTGTGGTCAATGAATTCCCAACATCAGTTATAATAGTGGTGACTAATTAATCACTATTACTAATACTTTGAGTAAATGATCTGAACAAACTCTTAACTAGCGGTCATATAAAAAAAAAAACAGGTACATTGTCAATAGCGTATAGATTTATGAAGCACTAAGAAGTCACTTTCAATCCAAAGAGCTTTCTGTTGGTAGGGTTACCACTTTTAATATCCAAAAATAAGGGACGCATTTTGGGGGGGGGGGGGTCTATATTACATGCTTCCGTACTATATACCCCGTTAAAATGTAATAATGTCCCATATCTCAAAAATGCTGCAGTAAAAAGGTTTCATATGAGTTTAGCATATAATATGGGCCGTCCTGAATAAGAACTGATCATTGTTTTGTTTTTTCTACTTATTAGACTCTAAAGTCTAATAATGTCCCATTTCTCAGAAAAGAACCGTCAAGTACACCAATAAATAAAACGGATATTAAAGCTAAAATGCAAATAAATAAGTAAGTAAAAATTCACAGGCACTTTGTAGTATTATCTCTCAGTCCTGGGCGTCTAAATGAAAAGCGCTCTGCAAGCGCGTTCTCTCTGTGTTGTTTCTGAAACTACCGTAATGACTGTAATATGCGCGCACACTTAAAATCAATCGCGGCTGGCTTGACCGTGTTTTTCTGAACCGCGGCTGGCTTTACCGCAGTGATTATTTGCATGAGACGCTGCTTTAAAAAAAATATATAAAAAATACGGGACAAAACCCGTCCCGTATTGATTCAAAACGGGACGCGCAATTTCATTCTCAAATACGGGACGATTCCGTATTTTAAGGGACGGGTGGCAACCCTATCTGTTGGTCTACATGACTTTTGGAATGACTGGCACTGCAGTGGTAAATGTAACCGCAACTTTAAAGTCACAGTGGAACAGAAGAAGCATAATTTCTTTCGCTTTGTGGCCTAGACTTCTTCTGCAGTGTCACCTAGTATCAGAGGTCGCGTTAACCAAAAATTGTCCGTCATTGACAGGATTTTTTTTATCAATGACGAAAAAATCTGAAAGGACGTCCGTCACTTTGACAGATTACACTGAGGGTGATCTACTGTAAATTGTAACTGCAATTCCCACCCCTGTCTAGTTGGTGGCGAGTGCGCTCCAGTGTAGCAGCAGAGGACCGGATCCAGAACAAAAACGAAACTGTCACGAATCTTTTGCTATGCGTTTGATTACGCAGAGGCGAATACCTAGAAGATACAACAATCTATCACGCTACATTAAAGAGCGCCAAAACGGTATTTATTGCTTGAATTTCTTAATGAAATTAACATAATTTGAAATCTGAGACTTTGTTTTTATATCAATAGTAACACAAAGCTTATCAATTGCTATTTATTGGATCGTAGGCGTACTATGAACTGTTAATTCATCAACTGAAAACAGGTGGGGTTTAAATGGACCAAATGATTGGAGAAGTCCTTCATATATCACCAGAGATAGGTCTGTCGATTCACTGGAAGACCGAGTTATTTTGATTAAAAACTGTGAGGTCAAAGAAATTAAAAAAATGAAATAGATAAACAATTCAAAATAAGATCAATAACATGCATTTAAAAAATCGAGAGAGTGAACTTTATTTCATGCCGACTTTAACTCTTAAAGATATAGCTCACCCAAAAATTCTGTCATTATTACTCACTCTTATGTCATTCCAAACCTGTAAGTTCTTTGTTTATCTTCAGAACACAAATCAAGATATTTTTGATGAAATCCGAGAGCTTTCGGACCCTGCATAGACAGCAACTGACACATTCAAGGCCCAGAAAAGTAGTATGGAGGACATCGATAAAATAGTCCTTGTGACATCAGTGTTTCAACCTTAATGTTATGAATCTACAAGAATACTTTTTGTGTACAAAGTAAACAAAAATAATGACTTTATTCAACAAATTCTTCTCTTCCCTCTCAGTCTTTGACACGCGTAACGACAGTACCACACATGCATGTGGTGCTGCTGACGCAGGAGCCAACACTGTAGAACCCAGATGACTGTCACAGTCTGGGCGGGTTGAGGAGTGGAGATGGAGAAGGAGAACCGGAGTAGATGAAATATACAGTTTATTAAATAAAATACTGAATTTACAAACAAACAAACAAACCAAAGCCAGGAGCAAGAAAAGAACATGTAATGTTAACGACGGACACTGGGGAGTGATCAAACAGACACTAATATACAAAGAAAACAAGGCGTGGTTACAAATGAGATAACAAGATGACGAGGGGGAAATACAAATATGGGCAAGACAAAACCAACTAAGACTAAACCAAAAGGGGGGAAACAAGGACTAAACCATTAGAACTGGAAAAACACTGGGAAAACAGAACAGAACAGAGACAAAATACTGACATTACACCCCCCTCCACAAAAAGGCGCGTCTCGCGCCATCTTACATCCATTGTGGAGGGAGTGTGGGCGCCCTAGAGACCGCTAGACAGGGATACAGGGAACACAGGATACAGGGGCGGTCTCCAGGGCATACAATCCAATAGGCCATGGCAGGTCTGGGGGATCAGGAAGCCATGGCCGGGTAAACAGTCCGGCGGGCCATGGCGGATCTGGGGGTTCAGGAAGCCATGGCAGGGTCAATAGTTCGGGAGGCCATGGCGGATCTGGGGGCTTAGGAAGCCATGGCCAGGTAAACAGTCCATGAGGCCATGGCGGATCAAGGGGTTCAGGAAGCCATGGCCGAGTAAACAGACCAGGAGGCCATGGCGAATCAAGGGGCTCATGAGGCCATGGTCGGGCAGACAGTTCAGGAAGGGGGTAGCCCCCCCAAAATTTTCTTGGGGGAACCTAAGGCATAGTCCACCCAGGAGAGCACGGAAGAGTGTGCTGGAGAAAGCATCGGCTCTGGAGGGGGCGCTGGAGGCGACACCGGCTCTGGAGGGCGCGCAGGAGAGAGCTCTGGCTCTGGAGGGCGCTCTTGAGGAGCAGGCTCTGGACGGCGCTCGGGGCGAGCGGGCTCTGGAGGGCTGGACGACCCCGGAGACTCTGGGAGGCTGGGCGGAACCAGCGGAGACTCTGGGAGGCTGGGCGGAACCAGCGGAGACTCTGGGAGGCTGGGCGGAACCAGCGGAGACTCTGGGAGGCTGGGCGGAACCAGCGGAGACTCTGGGAGGCTGGGCGGTACCAGCGGAGACTCTGACTTGGCGGTAGCCATCTTGGGTGCAGATTCAGGCTTGGCGGCCATCTTGGCCAGGGACTCAGGAACAACGGCCATCTTAGCCGGGAACTCAGGAACGGCGGCCATCTTGGCCGGGAACTCAGGAACGGTGGCCCTCTTGGCCGGGGACTCAGGCTTGGCGACCATCTTGGCCGGGAACTCAGGAACGGCGGCCATCTTGGCCAGGGATTCAGGCTTGGCGGCCATCTTGGCCGGGAACTCAGGAACGGCGGCCATCTTGGCCGGGAACTCAGGAACGGTGGCCCTCTTGGCCGGGGACTCAGGCTTGGCGACCATCTTGGCCGGGAACTCAGGAACGGCGGCCATCTTGGCCAGGGATTCAGGCTTGGCGGCCATCTTGGCCGGGAACTCAGGAACGGCGGCCATCTTGGCCGGGAACTCAGGAACGGCGGCCATCTTGCATGCAGACTCTTACGTGGCAGCCATCTTGAGGGCAGATAGTAACATGGTGGCCATCTTGTGAACAGACTCTGGCGTGGCAGCCATCTTGCTTGCAGACTCTGGCGTGGCAGCCATCTTGCTTACAGACTCTGGCGTGGCAGCCATCTTGCGTGAAGACGCGGCGGCCATCTTGTGAGCTGGCGTGGTGGCCAGAGATACTGGGCTGAGGACCATCGTGGGGCTTGGGAGGACTTGGGGACACGTGGGAGGCAAGGAGGGAGTGAGGTCGCTGGAGTGATATGTGGAGGGATCTGGCTGGTGGTGAGATGGGGTGACTGCATGCTTCCAGATGGGAGGAGGACTACCATCCTCCAACAGGACTTGGAACGAGGAATCACACAAATCGAGAACAAAATTTATGAAATCTGCTACGGGACGGTAGCAATCACCAGGAGTAATCAAATTAAACAAACTATCATCCTTTAGTCCCATCTGGAAACATGCGTTAACCATCTTGTCACTCCATCCCACCAGATGGTAAACGCTCAAAAACTCCTCCACATATTCCTCCAGCGAACGCTCACCTTGCTGGAGGTTCCGGAGTTTGTCCTCAGCCCAGTTCATTATCTTGTTTGGTCCGTCGTTCTGTCACAGTCTGGGCGGGTTGAGGAGTGGAGATGGAGAAGGAGAACCGGAGTAGATGAAATATACAATTTATTAAATAAAATACTGAATTTACAAACAAACAAACCAAAACCAGGAGCAAGAAAAGAACATGTAACGTTAACGACGGACACTGGGAGTAATCAAACAGACACTAATATACAAAGAAAACAAGGCGTGGTTACAAATGAGATAACAAGATGACGAGGGGGAAATACAAATATGGGCAAGACAAAACCAACTAAGACTAAACCAAAAGGGGGGAAACAAGGACTAAACCATTAGAACTGGAAACAGAGGGGGAAAAACACTGGGAAAACAGAACAGAACAGAGACAAAATACTGACAATGACATGGAAGAGAAGAAATTGTTGAATAAAGTTAATCCAGCTATATTATTCTGTTCACATGCTTTTCCTTTCTATATAGCAGGGGTGAAACAGTACAAAAATTCGTACCAAACTGTCATGGTATGGACGTCACATTTCGGTTCACGCAGTCAAGCTATGTCAGGCCAAAACAAGAACAGCGAGTTCAGATGGCAAACAAGGGCTCGAAGAACTGCCTGCTTGTGTAAAATCAGCAGTGTGGGGGTCTAGAGATGCACCGGTCAACTGATTATAAAATGGAACCAGTTTTTAGTTTTATTTTGGACAATCTCTATTCTAAAATTGTACACAAACTGCATTGCAATCATTTCCCAAAATGTCATTTCAGCGAAAAAATTTTAAAGTCTGTATAGAGGAGAAAATACTGTTCCAGGCAGATCAAGCTCACTGTTCACAATGTTCGAAATATAGGAAGACAAATATGTGGGGGAAATGTTTAGATGGCATTTTCTTTTCCTTTTACCTCCATTTAATGCATATTAAAGTAGTGTTCATAAGCGCAGCACTGCTTTGTTTACAACGGGAACCAAGGAAACTCTATCTTGCAGCTGTTCCATAAGCGCCACCTACTGTCAGAGAATAAATTTGCATTTTCATTTAATTCATATGCTGTTTTGTGCAGGTGTCTTATGTAGCATGATTTCACAAATCTAAAGTCAAATCATTCTGTTTTTGCTCTTGAAATTACACAATCCAATTCAAATTCAAAAACAACTGCTCAAGCTGCATGTATGTAGCACTACTGTCTATTCAAAATAAATGAAAAATACATTTTCTGTTGTGATGAACAGTGATCCCAAAATCAAGGTACGTACCGAACCATGACTTCTGTGTATCGTTATACACCTACTTTATAATAGGGAAGTTTGTGATTTCAGATGCAGCCTAATGGTGCGTTCACACCGGACGCGACTTGCGCGGAAAAAACACGCTATTCGCGCATAGTTGAACGCTTGAACATTTGAGTTTACTTGCGTCATTCTTGCGTGACATTTTCTTCACGAGGGGCTTCTGCCACTCGTCAGCGGGAAAGTAGTTGTAAAATAGGTGAATGAGCTCAATTTGCCAGCTTTAGCTTGCTTGTAGTCTCAATTTGTATGTATATGTAGGTCAAATTGAGTAAAGAGCGTTTTTTAAAACTAACCAGATTGTCCGACCTCTTCACTCACTTTCTTCCTAGCAAGATCCTTTTTATTCCTGTTTCTACAAAAGTCCAAAGATGTATCGTACAGCTCCGAGTAACCACAGACAGCAACGGTGATTTTGTCCTCCATTGTTGTTTCGGATTTCTGCCTCCGTCACTACTAGAGCAAGCTCCTGATTGGTTAACGCGGCGCGGATTTTCGCCAAAGTTCAGATTTTTGAACGCTCAATGCGCGCCGCTTCATTCGCGCTATTCGTGCGTTTCGCGCCGCAGGATGGCTATTCATGTCTTTGCACTGACTTAACATGTAAATCACTCGCGCTTGCCGCTTCATTTGCGTCCGGTGTGAACGCACCTTAAGACTCATGCACAGTTTTGTAGTCTTTCAAAGCAAACTCCATTGAACATGAGCCTATACACATGCACACTACAATTACTTTGCAATACTCTTACCTGTTCTTCACTTCCTCGCACAAGCACTCAGACAAATTGCTGTTGTTTCCACCATCGTATTTTGTTGTTTTAATCAGCATTTTCCATCTTCTTCTGGTACTTCTTGAAAGCATGACCCAACCACCTAAAGGATACACAAATTAGCAAATCAAAATCAGGCACAAAAACAGCTGCCAAAAAACGACAGGTTGTGGAATGTGCCACTTTATGGGTGCTTTCACACCTGCCTTATTTAGTTCGGTTGAATCACACTAGAGTTCGTCTTCCCTCTTGGTGCGGTTCGTTTGGGCAGGTGTGAATGTAGCAATCGCACTCGAGTGCGCACCAAAAGCGGACCAAAAAAGCGTACCGAGACCTCCTTGAAGAGGTGGTCTCGGTACGCTTTCAAACGAACACTGGAGCGGTTCGTTTGTGGTGAGAACATGAACCGAACTAGAACAGACCCAACCGCAAAAAGTACTGCGCCTTTTTGGACTAATCCAGCTGCCGTAGTCCGCTGCGCTGTTCATTATGGGATGAGGACAAGTATTTGTTGACAGTTAGCGCTTTAGCAACATAGCCCCATGACAGCTCACGGACAAACCTGGAGTTGTGAGGAGGCGTGGAGCCTCATGAATTTGGTCTGATGATCATATAGGTCCCAACTTTCGAAAACTCACAAGAACATCACAGTCTTTCTCATTGTTTAAGGGGCTGTTCACATGTCGCGCCTAAAAACGCATGGAAAACGCCTGTACAGCTATGATAAGCTGTTTCTCCAACTTGTCAATGCTTTCAATGTTATTAAGGGAAAGGACGAAGCTGATTGGTTGGTTTATGTCACATGACCTGCGGTGCGCTTGCAGCATTCTGAAAAGTTGCGATGTTTTTATCTCGATGCGGCGCGTTCGCGAATGGAAAAAACGTGCGCATCGCAACCACGTCGCTTCCATGCTGAGTGCGCATACTGCGCGTCTACATTTGAAATAACGAGCTTGAGCACGCAAAAGACGGGACATGTGAATGGCCCCTAAGAAAATACGTTCAACACACTGATCTATATAATTCTCTATTATAGATCAGTGGTTCAATGACACGATCTGGCCAACGAGTGAGGTGAATGTTGTCACATGACTGCATTTTGGTTCGTTTCAACTGGTTCGGACCAGAGCAATCAGTGTGGTGTGAAAAGGACCCAAAACGGCAGAAAAATGCTACAATGTATCATTTGTTGCTCTTGGTCCGGACCAAATGAACCGAACCTCAGATGTGAAAGCACCCTATGACATAACAGTGTGGTTAAGCATTGCCTCCGCAGAAGAAGGTCAGTGCCTGCTTCTACAGCACTGCCTGTTTAGCCCCACCCACTAATTCGCACAAGAGAGGCGTATGCAAGTCTATGCAGAAACCAAACAATAAAGATGCCTCCGAAGATTTTGTTCATTGCCAAGTTGTGGGAAAACAGAGTCTTTGCATTGCCTTTCTTCTGATCCTAACATTAGGAAAGACTGAATGAACTATTTTTAATTAAGTTCCAGAGCACGTCAGTAAGAACTTAGTCCTTTGTTCACTTAGTTTAACCACAGATTTGTTTACAAACAAAGCACAATTTGACACAGGATTTTCAAAATGACTGAAACTAAAAGACGATGCTGTGCTGACTATATTGAATCCGACAGTAATGTTGCAACACATGAGTGTCATTACGTAGTCACTATCAATTTTTCTGTTATTACAGATCATTTAATATGTATTTATGTACGCTGCCCTCGAAAAATTTGGAAACGCCCTAGAAAAGTGGGGTTTTTGACAATATTGGCATGAATCCTATTAATTTGTGATAATTTTGCACTGATAAGGGGGTCAAAACAGGACAGAAAATAACCTATTATTTTTAAATGATGATGTTTTTTGATGTAAAAATCTTGATAACATAAGTGGACCTCAGAGAACAGTACAAAATAAAAAACAAACGCAGTTTAAGCAGGGTTGCCAGGTTTTCACAACAAAACCCACCCAATTGCTACTCAAAAGCAGCCCAATCGTTTCGATGGGGGTTCCCCTGGTAAAAATCGCATTCCAGGAGGTAAAATACACGTTTTGTGGTGGGATTCCTCTGGTAAAATTAGCATTCCAAAGGCTAAATATTACATTATTGGGGTCGCTTCAACCTGCGGAAATGAAAAACAACCACCGGCAACAGTATGAAAGTAGCCCAATTCCGCAGACAACACTGAGTTTAAGACCTCTTTAAGCAAACAAACTAATAGAAAATGGAAAACAAATGCATTTTTGACTCATAAAATGTTGGCTTGTAACTTGGCACCAATACGATACTTCAAATCAAGCAGCTTAGCAAGAATAGGTGTGCTGTTACTTTTCAGAACAAAAACATTCCTATAGACTTATATTCTAAGAGGAACCTGAGCCATACCTAGGGACCAGAATATCATATAATCACCCAAAACACCCTAGCAATCATCTAACACCAACCTAGCAACCTCTCAAAACAACTTAACATCACTGTGGCAAGTTTGGTGACACATTTCTCACATTTTCTTCATCTCATATTACTACTGTGATTATGGCATGTGAAGTGCTGACAAGAGAACATAGAGAACAGCTCCTCTGGTTAGATTATCTCATATTAACTAGGCTAAGGTCTTTACAGGCCGCTAACAATGACGCATGTGACAATGATGAGAGGCAATGTTACACATGTGCATATCATCATACGTGTCACGAAAAACCCTTCAGGGTGGGTTTCAAAAAGCTGAAACATATCGAACTTAGCTGCATGTGTTTGTAGATATGAAAGCTGGGTCTTTATCTGACCTCTGACACTGACCAATGATTTGTTGTTCTCATGGGCTGATTGCATACGAGGACTGTGAATAACAGGCGTTGACGCCGCAACAATAGCACACACTCGCACACACATTCACACAATAGAGCAGACTCCTTTGTTTGGAGCCAAGGTGATGTCCCAGGTGCAAATGATAGTTGTGTATGTGTGTGACTTCTGTTGTAATTGCTGCCTGTTGGATTCTGCGGGATTACACTGAGGGTGTGATGGTGGCCGCAAGAATGCGTTTTACAGAATTCGAGACATGAGACATGCAAATTTCCACTGAGTTACTGGAATATCAGTATGCAGGAAATGTGAATGTGTTACAAATATCGATTGGCACATAGAAGGTAGAAGTAATTCAAAGAGACGCTGAAAGATTTAGGGCAGTGACAAGAGGAGGAAGAAAAAAACGTGAATCTGTGAAACCAAGAGAGAATCCAAAAATAGGTTTCTGGGCAGAATCCAGAGCTCCTTTGCATGAATACTTAACAGTATTGTCAGGCAAAGAGGAAAAATACAATGAACGAGTCTTTAACTAGTGAGGTCCGAACAATGTGCTAGTGAGAAGGACACATATGCTACACAGTCTAACTCCTCAAAGCTTAAACGCTCATGAATAATTAGGGCATTCTCTTACAGAGCAGATGTCTTTTTTTGGACCGCACTTGTCTGAAAGAAGCAGCAACCGAAAGGGCTGTGTGGACCGAAAGGACTGACCCCACAACAATGAATGCTGACCATTACAACCACTGGGTTTGTGTGTGTGTCTCTCTCACATATACACCCTTGAGGGCTACGCACAGGATAGGGGGGCAAGTATCTTTCAGCTCGGCATTCATTGTATCAGTGAGTCCATAAATTATTCACCAGCTCTCAAATATTGATATGGAAATCACCATCCACACAAGTGACGGCCCACATATAGACAGAGCGTGCTCCCATTCACTGTCTCTCTCTCTCATCTGGCATCGCTGCCTAGCGTTTTATTCACACAGCTCAAACGCTGTCCATTTAACACATTTATGCTCGGCTTTACAGTCAAAGAGGATTATACAATCACTAAAATTATAACATTAATCGTTCTCAGTCTATTTTCAGTACACCTGAAAAGCACTTCAGAACACATCCGCCTCAATTTTCTCTGCCAATCTCATTAGAACAGATCATGATGTTGGTTTGACAAAGCAGTGCAGCTATATAGACGGAGGGGAAAAGGTTTTATAACAACAGTTTGCTGTTGTGTAGTTTACTGTACAGTCCAAATGACACTGAATACAGCAAAGAGAACAAGAGTACATCGATACATCACTGCACAGAAAGTGCAGAGGAAAATTTACCAACAAGTCACTGCACATCAAGTACCTCAGCATTACTTAAAGGGATAGTTCTTGTAGACCTTTGTTCAATCTTTGGAACACAAATTAAGATATTTATGATGAAATCTGAGAGTTTACTGACCCTCAAGTGTCTTAGCATGTTCAAGGTCTATACCAAGAACGTCCATGTGACATCAGTGGTTCAACGGTAATTTTATGAAGTGATGAGAATACTTTTTATGTGCAAAAACCTAAAATTACAACTTTGTTCAACATTTTTTCTCTTCTGCGTCACCCTAGTGCCATTTTAGAGGTGTTGGAATGACATGAGGGTGAGTAATTAATGACAGAATTTTCACTTTTGGGTGATCCCTTTAAGTGACAAGTGTAGATACTAAACTGCAATAGTTAATGCAATTATAATGACCATGGCTGTGTCCTAAATCGCATACTCTCTGAGTAGGTATTTATTCTGAATAAACACCTTTGTGAATGTTTAAAATTATGTTGTAAATAGCATGAATGTGTAATTCGGACATGCATTCATCAGGTTGTCATTGTTAGTTATGTCATTTCACTGCCATTCACAAAGTTTCTCTCATAGCTTCATGTGATGTTGTCCATTTGATGCACTTATAGAAAACAGTAGGTCAACCAAGTCCTATATACAATTTGCCTTATGAATACTTCGAATTCGGACATAACGTACTACTCTTTTATGTTTCTTGTGATAAAAAAAAAAACTATTTTTATAATCATTATTATTGACAACAAACGTTTACCACTTAATTCGGGAGATTTTCTATAAAGACTTTCATATGCATTAAAGTATCGTATTTAGCCTAATATATTTATTTACCCAACTATATTATATCACTATACCCGAATCAGCCTGCCTCCATTTGTTTCTGTGTTGACGTTGCAGGTCGCATTTTGTCAAGTAAAGTGAACTTATCTCCGCCAAACCGTGAGTGTAAATGGCCTCGGAGTGAGAATAAGTGGGTCGCACAAAAGTGTGAAAATGATGGCGCGTTCATGCCATGTCGGACAAATGAAAAATACACATTGGCTGGAAATTACTTGTTTTTGCATGTTTCACGGATGACTTACTGCATCAGTGTTTCCTGGCTGTACCGCTTTTATCATTCCTCACGCTCGGCACTGGGAGAAACCACAGCGCGACTTATGTGCTGTACCTACTGAATCACGAACACATGACTCTTGTGAATCGACTCTTTATTGAATCAAAATAACTCACAAACTCAATTTCACGAATCCTTCTGTAGAATTCTTCACTAATGAACTCGCTTAATCCATCAGATTCAGCTGGCTACTGATTCAACATATGACTATCCGAACTGTAAGTTTCTTGTCAGTGAATCTTTACTTTAAAACATCCATTAGATATCTCTAGCTATGTCAATAAAAATAAAATACATGTTCTTTTTTTTTTTATCTGTACCTCACAATAATGTCTTGCATTTCTTACGTCTTTCAATAAGCCTTAAAGGGATAGTTCACCCAAAAATTAAAAACTGATGTTTCTCTGCTTACCCCAGGGCATCCCAGATGTAGGTGACTTTGTTTCTTGAGTAAAACGCAAACAAAGATTTTTAACTCAAACTGTTGCAGTCTTATAGTCATGTAATGGCAGTGGATGGGGACCAAACCTTTGAAAGTAAAAAAAACATGCAGAGACAAATCCAAATTACACCCTGCGGCTCGTGATGATACATTGATGTCCTAAGACACGAAATGATCGTTTTTTTTTTTTTTTGCAAGAAACTGAACAGTATATAATTTTTTACCCTAGATATACAGTCATGACCAACTCAGCTCAGCATCCGGCGCATTACACATGTACGCGCTCTGGCGTAGTATACGCAAACGGCGGAAGGGGAAATCGGTGAAAAGTCAACAGTCCCGGATGAGTTCGCGCAAGTAAACATAATCTTTTATCTTTAAATCGGTTCGAACGATCAGGATAAGCACAAGTAATTACCATTTTGAATAGCCACTATACACACAATCTCTGTGCACTATGTAAACAATGAGTGTCGTATTCACGCGACAGATCACTTTCGGTGTTTGTGTATACTACGCCAGAGCACGTACACATGACAGTTGTTTGACATGGCTGTATATCAAAGGTAGAAAATGATATAAATACTGTTTCTCGCAAAAAAAACGATCGTTTTGTGTTTTAGGACATCATTATCACGAGCCACAGGGTGTAATTTGGATTAATCTGTGCATGTTTTTTTTTTTTTTACTTTCAAAGGTTTGGTGCCCATCCACTGCCATTAAATCACTAACAGATTGCACTGGTTTGAGTTAAAAATCTTTGTTTGTGTTCTACTGTGGAAACAAAGTCACCTGCATCTTAGATGCCCTGGGGGTAAGCAGATAAACATCAAATTTTCATTTTTGGGTGAACTATCCCTTTATACAATTAATTGATAAGTAGGTTGACTGTGGCAGTAAAGAATTAGTTCACGTCTAGAATAAAAATTTACTGACAGTTTACTCACCCCTATGTCATCCAAGAAAGTTCATGTCTTTCTTTCTTCAGCCTAAAAGAAATTAAGGTTTTTGAGGAAAACATTCCAGGATTTTTTTTTCCATATAGTGGATTTCGATGGGAGCCAATGACGTGAAGGTCCAAATTACAATTTCAGCGCAGCTTAAAAGGGCTGTACACAATCCCAGCTAAGGAATAAGGGTTTTATCTAGTGAAACGATAGGTCATTTTCTATAACAAATGAAAATTGCTATACTTTTTAACCACAAATGCTTGCACTAGCTCGACTTAACACATTACATAGTCACATTGGAAAGGTCACGCTGGACGTAGGCAGAACTACCAACCCAGTGTTTACAAAGCGAACGTGCAAAGAAAGTCAAACGCCCTTTACAAAAAACAGTGATGTTTAACAATTTTGAAGTTGGAGGAGAAAATAAGATGGAGTTTTTCACTCTACCCTAACATTTTGAACCAGAGCACACAAACAAATAACATGATTACGTAATGTGTGAAGTCAAGCTAGTGCAAGGTGAGCATTTGTTGTTAAAAAGTATATATACATATACTGTATATACTATAGAAAAGACCCTTATTCCTCAGTTGGGATCATGTAGAGCCCTTTGAAGCTGCGTTGAACTGCAATTTGGACCTTCAACCAATTGGCTCCCCTTGAAGTCCACTATATGTATAAAAATCCTGAAATGTTTTTCTCAAAAACCTTAACATTCTTTCAACTGAGGAAAGGAAGATACAAACATCTTGGATGACATGGGGGTGAGTAAATTATCAGGAAATTTCTACTGAAGTGAACAAATCCTTTAAGATGTATGGTTTTCTATTGCAAGGTGTAGTGTTTATTGAGTATTCAAAGACACGCACATATCGACTGAGGGAGACATTTACAGTAGAGGCACATACAAACAAATAGTGGAGCATTTGTGAAGGTTGACAAACATGTGTTTGTGCTGCAGTCGGGAGGTATCACATGGGCCGCGGCCTACACATTACTGATTCTCCACACCATTCATCCAAACTGTGTGAAGGTCATCTGAGGAAATCATGTGACACTCAATATATTGATTTGGCTGTCCAGTATTCTTCAGAAGGAGACTGACTTGAACACCCTAACAATGTAGAGCATAAGATCACTGACACCATAAACATCTGTGGTCAAACTATGTCTGGGAGTCAATTTAAGCAACATTTTTGAACGTTTCCCTGATTGATTTTTTCACCTGAATTATTGGCAATGGTGTAGAAGCACATATGGAATGTAGCATCACTCAAGTCAGATGGATCAAATTCTTTCTTCAGTGTTGTCCTAAAACCAAAACAATACCCATTCTTGTCTTAAAACAACTGATGAAGTTTTTTGATCCACTTCAAATGTTAACTACTGTAGTTCAAAATGTATTAATTTTGTATCATACAAGAAAGTCTCTCTCTGTCACTACATCTCATCTTGTTCTATGAAAGGAAGTAACCGCCTGCTGTTTGTTTCCAAATCCTGTTGTGTGTGTGTTTATGAAAATCGAAACCTCAACTTTTCAGCCCACCCCTTTGACACGATGTTCAGAATTTAAACATTTCTGCATTTCTTCCCTGTGCTAGAATGAGTAATTGCGCAACATCACAGGAAATAATAACTGTCAGGACAATGCATGGCCTACACACGCAACAAAACCAAAAAACCAAACCGAAGTCTGTGTTATTTAGCAATGTCAATTTTTACAGCCAGACCAGAGGTTAAGTGAGCTACCAGCTACATCCTGTTCCCAAAAGCTCCAGGAAACCCCAGCAGTACCAGCATGTCAACAAAGCTGCAGCTCATTTTGATGATAATATCATCATTGTGCACATGGGGCTGAATGCTAATGAAGCATTATCCACTTTGATAGAGCTGAGGTAGATGTCTTTATCATTAGCGACTTCCATTGTCATATTCCACTGTCCATGCAGTCTTTGTCTTTTACTTTGAGCTTTATAAGTAAAGTAAAAACCATTAAGGGTGACTCAGTAAAAGCGCAAGCAAAGAGATGTTTTCCTTTTAACATAATTACCAGTCAAATTTATTTTCTTTGAACCAGTGAAGTAATAGTTTCTGTCAAATATAGAACAAGATGTACAAGAAACACATGATGACAGTCAAGCATTGCAGTAGGTCACAGTGTTCATATTCACTTCCTGTGATGCAAGAGCGGACACTCCAATGACAGAGTATGTGAAAACATAGTGTGGGTATTTACATTTATGACTAAAGAAACCAGTGACATTATGTGAATGGCCACCAAGGACAACAACTGTAAACTTTCATGTGACATATCATGAAAATCTGATCCTTTCCATGTTTAAGTGCTATAATCGGGTCCACAGTGCATCTACCAACCCAGAAAAGAACTTCGTTTTGGTAAGTCTTTTTCTGCAAGCATGTGAAAAACGAGCGCGTCAGATTTTGCTCACTATAGGGGAACTTACTATAGTATTACCGCCTCTTAATCTGCACATTTACACACACGCACCACCATTTTGTTTTCGCAAGTGACAATAGTGTACGAGTTCTAACGCCATGCAAAACTGTTCTGTTGTTGGCTTCACAGACGAGCACAGAACACTATTTAGAGTCCCAGCCTCAGAGGAGTCCCAGCTTCAAAGGAGTCTTTCCCAACTGATTACCTTCACAGACATAACCAACTGTTTTGTAACTCTGTGTTTTTAACTTAAACTTGTGTGTATTTGAGTTTAAGTGCAATAAGACTTGAAAGAGAACTTAGTTTAGTACTCACATGCCGTGTGACAGCCGCTTTCTGTGTGCGTGCTTCGGATGTGCGCTCAGAAAACCCTGAGTGCACAGCCCTATTCGGAAAAGAGGTGGGAAGCAGCAGCTCATTTGCATTTAAAGACACATGCACGAAAACAGTGTGTTTCTGCTTTCACTCAAAATAGGAATTTCCAAAATGACATAATTAATGATCTGTGGGGTATTTTGAGCAGAAACTAGAGACACCTGAGACTTATATTACATCTTGCAAAAAAGGCATAATAGGTCTCCTTTAAAGCTTCTGGCCTGTCATCAATGTGAATGCAAACACTTCTAGCTATGAAAGTTTAATTTTGTGTGGTGTTGCATTTCGAATTGTCCGATCATTATTTATAATGGAAGATAAGCATGTGCTACACTGCAATATATATATATATATATATATAGTGGCGGGAGGGACGAACGACAGACACAGTGGGTGTGGCGTCAGGCCTCGGAGAGGCTTTTATTAAACAGAAAATGAAAGAAGTGTCCAAAAGGGAAATAAAGTGTCCAAATAAAAGGGGGATCTGGTGTCCTCGTTGTGAAGGGGGTTCCGTGAAGGAGGGGCAGTGTTCAAATGGGAAGGGTCCAGGTAAGGGGCGGAGTCCGGCGGCCGCACGCGCTCCCCGCTTAGGTCCGGAGCGCTAGGGGCGGCGGCATCTCTTGCAGCAACGTCCTCCTTCTGCTGCTCTGCGGCACTCTCGGGGGATTCGACGGCCCGGCAACCTGGCCCGTCAGCCGACTAACGGGTGCGGCGTTCGTCCGGACACACGGGGTCCGGCTGCTCGTCCTCTGGCGGCGCTGGCTTCCTCTTCACCCCTTCCTGGACCCACGAGGACACCAGCGTGCATGCACGGGGGAGAGACCGGTCTCCCGAGGAGAGGCGCGCTCGGCATTTAAACAGCGGCGGTGATGAGGCTTCATTCCATTCAGGTGCTCCCCATCACACGCCGCCAGCCCGGGATGTTTTCGCGCCCCTCCTTTCCCTTACACACCCACTCCTGTCGGGAGCCTGGAGAAGGGCGGCGAATAAGGGACGGGGTGGTGATGATATTTAGGGGGGAGGCAGCCGACTCGTCACATCATATATACTTGTTTACCAAAAACTGTAGCAAAATTAAGTGAGTTTATTCTTTAAAAAATAAAGAACATCTGCTAATGGAGTAACAAAAAAAAAAAAACTAAGTAAGAAAGTCATTTTAGAGTTGACTTAGGGCATTATGGTAAATATTAGGATAAATTCTTCTTCTATGACTTTGAGGTCAAGTGCTGAAAAGAGTCACTAAGCAGGTTAGTTAAACTATCAACATGTTAATAGTTAGCTGCTTAAATGATAACACATTTTTAAAGTTGGCATAAAGATCCCTTTTTTTGACCTTGTCATTTTTAAATGACAGTGAAATGACATACTTCGCTCTGGTGATGTATGAACTTCTACAATCTTTAATGTTAATGCGCTGGTTACCACAAGCTCATATTCAGACTGCCTTCAGTCAATATAAGAAACATTGCTTGATAGAAGAACCTGCTCTACATTATCTTCTTTTTCAATAAGCTACATCAAGTACATAAAAATACAGAAGAAAATATCTGTTGCTACTTTCATTTTAATGCGACGTTGTTGTAACAATGTTGACCAAACATATACAGTCGTGGCCAAAAGTTTTGAGAATTACATAAATATTGGAAATTGGAAAAGTTGCTGCTTAAGTTTTTATAATAGCAATTTGCATATACTCCAGACTATTATGAACAGTGATCAGATGAATTGCATAGTCCTTCTTTGCCTTGAAAATAAACTTAATCCCGAAAGAAACTTTCCACTGCATTGTTAAGAAGGCTTCAGGGAGTCCAAGAAAGTCCAGCAAGCGCCAGGATCGTCTCCTAAAGAGGATTCAGCTGCGGGATCGGAATGGCAGCAGGCAGGTGTGAGCGCATCTGCACGCACAGTGAGGCCAAGACTTTTGGAAGATGGCCTAGTGTCAAGAAGGGCAGCAAAGAAGCCACTTCTCTCCAAAAAAAACATCAGGGACAGATCGATCTTCTGCAAAAAGTATGGCGAATGGACTGCGGAGGACTGGGGCAAAGTCATATTCTCCGATGAAGCCTCTTTCCGATTGTTTGGGGCATCTGGAAAAAGGCTTGTCCGGAGAAGAAAAGGTGAGCGCTACCATCAGTCCTGTGTCATGCCAACAGTAAAGCATCCTGAGACCATTCATGTGTGGGGTTACTTCTCATCCAAGGGAGAGGGCTCACTCACAATTTTGCCCAAAACACCCTCCAACAGCAACTTCTTCCAACAATCCAACAACAGTTTGGTGAAGAACAATGCATTTTCCAGCACGATGGAGCTCCGTGCCATAAGGAAAAAGTGCTAACTAAGTGGCTCAGGGACCAAAACGTTGAAATTTTGGGTCCATAGCCTGGAAACACCCCAGATCTTAAAACTTGTGGTCAATCCTCAAGAGGCGGGTGGACAAACAAAAACCCACTAATTCTGACAAACTCCAAGAAGTGATTATGAAAGAATGGGTTGCTATCAGTCAGGATTTGGCCCAGAAGTTGATTGAGAGCATGCCCAGTCGAATTGCAGAGGTCCTGAAAAAGAAGGGCCAACACTGCAAAAATACTGACTCTTTGCATAAATGTCATGTAATTGTCGATAAAAGCCTTTGAAACTTATGAAGTGCTTGTAATTATATTTCAGTACATCACAGAAACAACTGAAACAAAGATCTAAAAACTAATATTTGTGTCATTCTCAAAACTTTTGGCCACGACTGTTCATATTTAATCTAATATTAAACAGAATTAATTCAATTAAGTCAGTTTAATATTTTTGGAAGTACTGCTTGTTATGAGAGAACATATACACTCTCTAAAATAAATGTTCTTTATTGACATTAATGGTTCTTGGAAGAACCTTAAACATCGATGGAACCTTTCAAATGCAGAAACGCTTCTTTATATTTTTTAAATGTTCTTCAAAAAGATTCTTTTAGGAACTGTTCACTAAAAGCTTCTTTGGGGAACCAAAAACTTTTGGAACCTTCATTTTTAAGAGTGTAGGCTCCAAAAAGTATTTAAAAATATCTTCATGTCATTGCATCAGATTGAAAATATCAAAACAATTGACATCAGCAAAATTCTAGACCTTTTCTCAAAAACTTTTTTCAGTTACTTTTAACCAGCTGGTCCCAAGGTCATGTTTTGTGGATGTATGAAGTCATTTCCCCTTAAGTTCACACAGGTGTCCTAGAAAAGTAACCAAAGGATTGTTTATCCTATTAATTATGGGGGCAGCCGTGGCCTAATGGTTAGAGAGTCGGACTTGTAACCCAAAGTTCGAGTCTCAGGTCCGGCAGGGATTGTTGCTGGGGAAGGTGAATAACCAGCACCCTCTCCACCCTCAATACCACGACTGAGGTGAGTCCCTTGAGCAAGGCACCGTACCCCCAACTGCTCCCCGGGCGCCGCAGCAATGGCTGCCCACTGCTCCGGGTGTGTGTTCACGGTGTGTGTGTGTTCACTACTGTGTGTTTGCACTTGGGTGGGTTAAATGCAGAGCACAAATTCCTTGTATGGGTCACCATACTTGGCCTCACTTCACCTCCTTTCCTTTCCTTATGGACACATTCTACGAACGTTTGGCAACCAGACAACTATTTTTGTATGGAACTTATGTCATACATGATTTGATATCTTGTTATGTAATGACATTCATACACTTGAAGACCAAAATACTGATTACATTTTTTTTTTGTCCTTCAGCCTCCTGTCACGCCACAGTAGTGGAAGTGAAACCCTGCTGGTGGCACCAGCCATCTCCCCCACAGTTTCCTAGCAAAGGATGACAACAGCGGCGTGGGTGAGTGGAATAACAGGATACAAACTTTGCACTTGTGGGCAGTGCACAGGGTTGACTCAACATCCAGCGTGAGCTTTGGCTCACAATCAGCTAAGATTTGGGCAACTTGTGGCACAGGCACTTGCATGTTTTTGCGATCGCACATACCGTCACACTGAGTAAAGGTGGAGGGGTTGAGTTTTTTTCTGGTGTGTTTTTCTCTTGTCGAGTCTGCGTGCTATTTTGTCTGGTGAGGGGATTTGCTGTGTGTGGTGTGGCATTGTAAAACAACACAGGGATTTCTTAATACATGTGTGTAGGAGTGCAATAGAGGTTGCGCTTATTTTTCATGAGTCTCAAGGTCTTTGATTATTTCTGATAACAACTGCCGTGACATCATCGAAGCAGATAAAACATGACATCATTACATCAAATGACAATAATAATGTAATCTTATATCAGACACAAAAACAAAGCCACATGTAGTCATTCAAAAAATCCTTTTAAAATAGACCTATACATGTGTGGATTCTTTCTTTGACACAAAACAGGCTATATTGTGTAGCAAGATGTCTGTTCTCAATAAAACGCAACAATGGCCACCCACAATTTCAGTGGCCTTGGTTCCACAAGTATTTTTCCTATTCATTTTCAGCACTGACATTTGAAAAAAAAAAAAGATTTCAACAGCTCTGAAATAAAT
This sequence comes from Garra rufa, assembly GCF_049309525.1. Taxonomy (NCBI): domain Eukaryota; kingdom Metazoa; phylum Chordata; class Actinopteri; order Cypriniformes; family Cyprinidae; genus Garra; species Garra rufa. Next base: position 16,474,247 of record NC_133369.1, on the reverse strand, counting down.
CACATTTTCCAGAGTAGATGTCAAAAATGACAATAATACTATTTTATACACATAAAATACAGCCATATCGCACAGCTATGAGTGTAAAATAGAGGGTTTGCACTTTTTGGTCATTTACCCGGATGACCAGCCATACTGGCGATTCTCGGATGTAAACAACAGCATGGATGGCACGGTTAATGCACTACTGAATATGTTGTTCTGCTAATTTATGCTGTCTAAATCAAGGAAAACTGTGTGGACGCTGCTAAATCATATAGAGAAGGACTTAGTAAGCAAGAAAGGGCGCAATATTTAGACAAACTAAAGTTAATAGGTGGAAAAGATTAGTATTCATTAAGATATTACCCTAATATTTCATCTACCAACCTGACTGGAAATGATAAGAACAAACATGAATATTGAAAGATTCTTGCCCTGGAAATCCTGGGTCAGTTTGGTGAACCCAAACGCCTTCTTTCATTAGACAGTTTTTTGCACTCTTCGATTTCTTATAACTCTTGGCAGTCTATAATACTCCAAATGTTTTTCCCAGTCCGACCGATTAGTACAGCCCAAAACATGACAATAATTTACCATTTTCAGCAGCAATAATCAGCTAAATATGCAAGTTTTGTTCAGTTCAGTGGCCGACTAATGACACATGAAAACACTCTATTGCGTTTATACAGAAGTTCAATGGCAAGAGTGTGTAAATACATAAGAAACAATGATGAAGTGTCTTTAAAAACCCTCTTTTGTACAAACTACTTCCTTCCGCAACAGATTCAAATCTAAGTCTGACAGTTTAACAGCTGAGCCCATGCCTCTATTGCTAATTCAAAAACATCACTTTAGAACTAGTAATGAAAGAACGCTGAGTTGCTTCATTAAAAGCTTGCTGTATTACTGTATTAAAAGCTCACTGTATTACGCAAAATATTATAAGAGAGAGATAGACTGAGCAAATGAGATTACCTTGCCTCTGATATGGCATATTTTTTTTTAGCTCAATCTCATATTCCACTCATATGTCCACTGAGGAAAGCGATATCTTTGTCGTACTATCCTTTCATCTGCTAAGGGTGATTTCCAATGACAGCATTGCGTCTTACAAGGTGTTGTTAAAAGTAAAAATAACTTCTATGTTTACAACACTGTTTTAAGTCTTTTTCATTATAAAAGTCTTTGAGATCCTTCTTTTCACACTAAGGACAACTGTGGGACTATTACAGAAAATTACAGAAAGTTCAAACGCTCACTGATGCTTAGAAGGAAAAACGATGCATTAAGAGCCAGGGGTGTAAACTTTTGAACAAAATGAGGTTGTGTACATTTTTCTTATTTTGCCTAAATGTCATATTTTTTTAATTTAGTGCTGCCTTCAGAAGCTACAGAAGATATTTACATGTTCCCTAGAAGACAAAATAAGTTAAATTTACCCTGTTTTCGCCCCCCAATGCATATTTTTTCCTTCTGAAGCATCAGTGAGCATTTAAACCTTCTGCAATAATTGCATATGAGTCCCTCAGTTGTCCTCAGTGTGAAAAGATGGATCTCAAAATCATATAGTCATTGTTGGAAAGGGTTCAAATACACAAAAATGCTTGAAAAACAAAAGAATTTCTGGGACCTGAAGGATATTATTCAGGTCAGTACTAAATAAAAATTTTTGTATGATCCCTCTTATTTTGATAAAATAATTAACATTTCGCAGATTCCACAAGGTGTATGTAAACTTTTGACTCCAACTGTATATTTAATATATAATGATTTAACAACTCCAGGACTCATTGTAGTCTTGAAAGTTTCATATGTTATCACTATGGTTTTCTACTTGAGGAAAATGAATGTGACTTTACATTGGGGAACCCTTCATTATAGATTATACACAAGTCTCCTCATAATAGAGCAAAGTAGTGGTGTGCTGTTCAAAACACCATCTCAGGTTGAGTTACAGCAGGGGTTGGTTTGTTGGCAGGAGTGAATGCGTCTCACGAGGTGTTATGTGTCCGTTTGTGTGTTTTGGTCTGCATGCACGTGTGTGAGGACTGATTGGCTCACGGTCGTGTGCTCTTGCTCTGCGAACTCTGTGCCTTGGATTTATTTATACCAGAAAAACTCAGCCTTTGACGTGGCTTTAACAGATTTGTTTGCAGACCGTTTTGACTGTGTGTGTGTGTTGCACTGACACCCCTCTGTCGGCTCATCCTGACATCTGTGAGTCAATTAGCTGTCTAAAGAGAAAACATCCCCCCTTTCCACCTTGCACACATACACACACTCACATTGAGGGCAAGCAGCACAGCCGGCCCGCCCCTGAGAGTCTGTGTGTGTGTGAACGCAGGCCGGTGTGCTCTGGTGGGGGAGGGGTGGGTGTATATTAGTGGGGGAGGGTAATGGGGTTGGGTGTCAAGAATGTGGCTCTTAGCTTGTTCTTTTGTATGTTGTGTGTTTTTGTGGTTTAGTGATACAGTACAGGGAGCTTAAATTCTAGCAACTTGTGCATGAATAAGTGCAAGTAGTAAGGTGCCAGATGCCATTTAAGCCTAATTGTATTATTTTATTTTATATTTTTAACATTTTTATTTTATTTTGTTTCCCTAAAAGTATTATTATTATTATTATTTTTATTTAAATGTTATTTACAACTTTATTTTTTTGAGTTAAATTCATTTTAATTTAATTTAATTACTTTTTATTTTCCACAAATCCTCAATATGCCATTTAAGTCTAATTTACCAAACAATTTACATTTTTTTATTATATTTTAAAGATTATTTAATTTTTTAGATTTCGTTTAATTCTCATTAAATTTTTATTTTTATTTTCCACAAATATACATGCCATTTCAGCCTGGTTTTTTAATTTTTATTTAATACATTTAAAAATTTTATTTTATTTTTTAAACCTTTTAAAATGTTATTATTTTACATTTTAAATTGTATTATATTTTAAATGTTTTTTACAACTTCATTTTTCTAGATTTAATTTAATTATTTATATTTTTTTGTTTTTTATTTGTTAAATTTTATTTAACAATTTTTTTATCACAAATCTGCAAAATGCAGACTTTATTTTATTTTATATATTTTTTACATTTTAAAAAATGTTATTTTAAATTAAAATATTATTTTATTTCAAATGTTGTTTTCATTTTTAACTTTTAGATTTAATTTTATTATTTTTTTCCCCACAAATTCTCAATATGCTATTTAAGCCTAATTTTCACGTTTTATTTCATATTTTTAGCTTTTTATTTTTTTTTAAATATTTTTTACAATTTTATTTTTTAGATTTCATGGAATGTTCATTTAACTACTTTTCCACAAATCCACAAAATGTGATTTCAATTTCAAATTTATCTAAATTTTTTATTTTATTTTAAATATTTACAATTGTATTTTTTTATTTAATTTAATTTTCATTTAATTACTTTTTTATTGTTCACAAATCCGCAATATGCCATTTAAGCCTAATTTCTTTTAATATTTTATTTTATATTTTGTTAACATTTTTTTTATGTTATTATTTTTATTTTATTTTATTTTTTTACAAATTTTTATTTTTATCACAAATCTGCAAAATGCTGATTTTCTTTTATATATATTTTTTACATTTTTAAAAATTTTATTATTTTAAATGAAAATGTTTTTAGCATTTTTATTATTTATATTTAATTTTATAAAAAAATCCACAAATTCTCAATATGCTATTTAAGCCTAAATTTCACATTTTATTTAAAATGTTTAGCTTTTTATTTTTATTTTATTTTAAATATTATTTACAATTGCATTTTTTTATTTAATTTAATTACTTTTTTATTGTCCACAAATCCTCAATAATATTTTATTTAATATTTTGTTAACATTTTTATTTTATTCTTTTTAAATGTTATTATTTTTTATTTAATTTGTATTTTATAAATATTTAATAAATATTAATTACAATTTTATTTTTTGGATTTAATTTAGTTTTAATTTAATTGAATTTAATATTATCCACAAATCCTAAATTTTGCAACTTCACATCAAAAGACCTATTTGGTATTTTTGTGTATCTTGTGTGTCAGTTAGTTATGTGTATCCAGTTTATACTTACAATGTGATTTGACAAATTAGTTCTACTTCTCCAGCGCTATATGCAAATGTAACTTAAAAAGCTCTTCACTTTAGGGATGTTGCTAATGCTGCTAAAGTTTCTGTTAAACGCTCTCCTAGCCTCAATTAGTGTTTTAGTTTTGTGGTTTCTCCATCCATGTGTCTCATCCATGCTTACTCACTGTAATGTAGATTGTAAGGCTCTTAAACATCGTTATGTTGACATATTTCCATTTGGGAGGAGTAAAGTTTACATATGTAGCCTGACCAAGCAGATGACTCACAAGTGTAAATGCATCTGGTTGTCTCTCAAACCACCTCCTGAGGCAGCGAGGTCTGCATTTACATTGGGTCTTATCTCAACTGGATAGTAAGACCAAATGTAAACACCCCCTCAGATCCCCTGGTTTTCCAAACTGAAGTGTTCATTTCCCAAGCACATACATATACAAGTGTATCTTTCTCTCGTGGCTCAGCGTGTGGTTTCCAGCTCATCTCTGATGCGTCCCACATTCTTCGTAGCGTCCCCGATGCCCTCTGCATCCTTAGGCTCTGCTATGGAAATACGCCTCAGTCTCCCCGCTAATTATTAAAGAAGCAGCACCTCATTAACTGGGCTAGGGGATAATAAAAGATTCATGCGGCATTCTTAGCGTCGCTGCACGCTCAGCTCTTCTCTCGCTCTCTCCCACCTCGTCTCGTCTCCCGAGGATTCTCACACAAGATACTTATCTGTTATCCATACAGGTCCCTTTCACTCTCTTAGTTTATTCAGGCTGCCAGCCATCTTGTGTCATGGCTGCATGCCAAGATCAGAAAATGATTTACTAAGCGAAAGTGAAAATGCATTGAAATATCTTCAACGTCAGTCAATTGTGAGATTGAAATCACAGGCTTAGAGAAAAAACATCTACTTAATCTTGTTTCAAATAAAGTCAGATTTTCAAGGTATTAAGTAGGGTTTCCCAGTAGTCAATGTTTTTTCAATTTGCGATAACACAATGGGAAGATATGGCCGTTTTCAAATGTCAACAAACAATGGCTGAATTAAAATGTCACCATTGTGCTCCATTACATCTCATATGCAAATACCCTCTTTTATAGCCCAAAACCCCAGTAATGAAATTCCTGTGGAAAATACCCAGAGTTTAATAATCCCTGAATGACACAAATGATTGGAGATTCACAAACATTCAGAGATTACATCCAGCACTCACTGATAAGAGCATTTCTTGTGTCATCTTTTGAATAAACATGACTCTCGTAGAGAGATCGTGGCATTGGTGAATGCGTATGGGAGTTTCCATGGCAAGGAATCACTGCCTAGTTCCTCCTATCGTAAAAAGTCACTCATTTACTTTCTATTTCTTGTAATTGTGGTGCTCTTTTATGAAAGCCTAGTTTCAATTTGGAACCTACTAATATGACACAATTCCCAAATCCATTCCCAAACAATATTTAATACTTAATACTAATTTTGTTTAGCTTTTTTTTTTTTTTTTTTTTTTTTATAAAATGAAAAAAATTGTAATTAATTGTATTTAATTTGATCTTATTATGTTTTTATTTTATTTTTAAATAAAATGAAATACGTTTTTATTTATTTAATTTAATATTATCGTATTTTACTTTACTTGACAAACTTAAAATCAATTCACAAACGATATTGGAAAATACTTGGAAAGTCTATCAAAGTCTACTAAAGGCAGTTTGTACCTGAAAGTTTTATTTTATTTTGTTATTTTATTTTATTTTTTTAAATAAAATGAAATAAATTATTTTATTTAATGACAAACTTAAAATCAATTTTACAAAAAATATTTACTCATTGTTGAAACAACCATTACTTGGAAAGTCTATCAAAGTCTATTTTATTTTATTTATTCTTTTATTTTATTTTATATTTTATTTTTAAATGAAATAGAAAAAAATAATTTTATGTTATTTATTTTTTATTGTATTATATTTTTTAAATAAAATGACTTTTATTTGATTTTAATTGATTTGATTTTATGACAAACTTAAAATCAATTACCAGTTGCTATTGTTGAAACTACATGGAAAGTCTATTAAAGTGTACTAAAGGCAGTTTGTATCTAAAAGTTTAATTTTGTTTTAATTTTATATTATTTATTTTATTTCATTATTTCATTATTTATTTATTTAATGAAATAAACAACTTTCATTTTATTATTTTTATTTTATTTTTTAAATAAAATGACTTTCATTTTATGACAAACTTAAAATTAAAGTCTATGGAAGGAAATTTGTATCTGAAAGTTTAATTTTGTTTTATTGTGTTTAATTACTTATTATTATTTTAATTAAATAAATCACTTTGTTTTGTTTTATTTTATTTTATTTGATGACAAACTTAAAATGAATTCCCTAACAATATTTACTTGAAATGACAATTACTTGGAAAGTCTATCAAAGTCTACTAAAGGCAGTTTTTATCTGAAAGTGAAATTAAATTAAATATTTTATTTTATTTCATTATTTATTTAATGAAATAACTTTTATTTTATTTCATTATTTTACTTTTTAAATAAAATGACTTATATTGTATTTTCTTATTTATATTCTTTATTTAATAAAAAATTAATTATATAAATTTTTTTTAATAAAATGACTTTTTATTTTATTTTATTTTATTTCCTTTCATTATTTATTCATTTATTTATTTAATTAAATAAATAACTTTTATTTTATTTCATTATTTTTTTATATAATAATTTTTATTGTATTTTATTATTTATATTATAATTATATTATTTTATATTTTATTTTATTTCATAATTTATTTATTCTTTATTTAATAAAAAAATTAATTATATTTATTTATTTTTTAAATAAAATGACTTTTTATTTTATTTTATTTTATGACATGGCAAACTTAAAATTAATTACCAATTACTTATGTTGAAACTACCATTACTTGGAAAGTCTATCAAAGTCTACTAAAGGCAGTTTGTATCTTAAAGTTTAATTTAATTTAATTTTATTTTATTATTCTTTAAATAAAAGAACAAATATTTTATTTTATTTTCAATTGTTATTGACAAACTTAAAATCAACTCTGAAACAATATTTATATATTGTTGAAAAAAAAAACATTACTTGGAAAGTCTACTAAAGGCAGTTTGTACCTGAAAGTTTAATTTACTTTTTATTTACCTAAAATAAAATAAAAAAAATATTAATTTAATTTAATTTACCAAACAACCAGAGTCGATATTTATGCTTTTGCATACAATAAATTGTATTACAGTACTAATACTAATATAGAATATTTAACAGGCAGTTGCTTTTATTGGAATGCATTTATAGCTTGCTGCAGAGCTTTTGGATATTTTGTAATAAAAACAAACCCATAGTGACAGTGCAGTGGTGTGTCATTGATCTCCTGTACTGACTTCTGCCTTGTATCCACAGTACCTAGTCATGGACAGCAGTGGAGTAAACCAGGATTTACTATGGAAAAGTAATCTCAGCACTGAGGTGTATTTCTGAACAGGTACAGTATAGACCATGTGCAGTACATTTCAATTGAATATAATATTTGAATGTTTTTATCTGCAGCAAGGTGTCATTGACCTCGGCTAATCCAGTGTTGACAATTCTAGTTTCATTTGCAGGGCTGCTTTCAACAGGATGTGGCACTCTCTAAAAGGGGTTTAGAGAAGTCGAACGTTGCTCTCGCTCCCCAAAACAAGACCCTCTCGTGCAAACGCGAAAGACTCTTCCTTATGGTGGCCATGTATCCACCCACTGTCATCTCCCATGGCCCTGACTCACCATGTCCAGCATCCTCCACTTCCCAGCGATGGGGCGTTCTGCTCACCAAGAGGAAACACTGCATGTATTTATAGACGTTTCTCGTATGAGAAGTCTGAACAATAACAAACCCCCACCCCCACAGCCACTTCACCACCACAACACAAAATAGGAGGGGGGGAGTGCAGATAGAATCAAACTTTAGTTTCGCTGTTCGATAATGACAGGAAAATAAAACTGAGAGCACTGCATTATAGTTACAGTTTACACGGTGGTTTTGACAGCTAACATAGAATTGGGTGATTTCAGTGTGACAGGAATCAGGGAAAAAATTGGGTTACAATGCAGTTTTGGTGCCTGTGTTTTTAGCTCAGTTCATCTTAAATATTATATATCAACCATTAAGAATTATTACTTGTCTACTTTTAAACACTTTTTATAATGAGTACGGTACGCTCTGTTGTCTTGTGACTTTTTAAAGCATTATAGGCACAAACTATTATTATAATTTTATTATTATTATTTGAGAACTGTTGTTGCCTTAACTTCAAAAAAGTCTTGTGTTTGTCCTGACTTAATATTTTAAGTTTACTCAATTTGAAATGTTAAATTGTACTAAGTGACAACTTGGATATTTGAGTTGACTAAACTTTTTTAAGCTGAAACTATTTTTTTTTACAAAAAATTGAACTAGCATGAAAAGAAGCTAGTTTTCTGTGTCATCCACATTCTGACCCTAGAGGTCTTGACCCTCTTGACAGCATATAATTATTAATAATTATAAAATAAAATAATTATTTTGTATTCAGTTCCAATTCTGAAATATATAAATTAAAATTTAAATATACATTTTTTAAAATAATTAATCTTACATTTATTTTTATTAACTCAGTTTTAAAAAACAAACCTTCTAACTTACTTATCTCACACACATCTATTTACAGAAAGCCGTTTCCGCCACTGATTAAACATTTTAAAAAGGTAATTGGTTTTATCTCACAATTCTGACTTTTTTCTAAGAATTGCAAGTTTACATCTCACAATACAGCTCAAAAAATAATATAAACTCGCATACTGCGCAAAAAAAAGCCAGAAAAGCTGGATATAAAGTCATAATTGCAAGAAAAACATTTGTAAGAGAAAAAGACAGAATTGCAAGACAAAATCTCTAACAATTCGGACTTTTTCTCTTACAAATGAAGTGAGTTTGTATCTTGCAATTCAGAGAGGTTTTTTTCTCACAACTGCATATAAACTCACAATAGCGAGAAAAAAGTCAGAATAGCGGCATTTAAAGTCACAATTGCAAAAAATAAAGTCATGAGTTTATATCTTGCAATTCTGAGAGGTTTTTTCTCAAAATTGTGAGTTTACATCTGGCTTCTATATCTATTTGAAGATTAGTCACCAAAAAACATTCAAGGCTGGTTCCAACTTTTATTTATTTATTTATTTTTTTTGTTTGTTCATATATTATTTCATGTAATTATCTTTTTAATTTTTGCTTAATGTACAGTATCTCATAAAAATGAGTGCACCCCTTACATTTCAGCAACCATTTTAGTTTATCTTCTCAAGTGACAATAAAATAGAAATTAAACTTGAATATATTTTAGATTAGTCAATATGCAGCTTGTATAGCAGTATAGATTTACTGTTCTCTGAAAATAATTCGACATACAGTCATTATTGTCAAAATAGCTGGCAACAAATTTGAGTACACCCTGTGATAACAGCAGTATATTGTTTAACCATGCAAAGCCACATGTCCTATTCATCATGTTTATGTTTTTGTCTGCTAGACAGGACCTTACAAAGTTGTGTATCTTGTATTAGAGCAGTTAAAATTAGGTGCTTTAAGTACAATTCTCTCATACTGACCACTGGATGTTCAACATGGCACCTCATGGCAAAGAACTCTCTGAGGATTTAAGAAATTAGAATTGTTGCTCTCCACAAAGATGGCCAAGGCTATTAGTAGTTCAGTAACCTTGAAACCAAGTTAAACTACAGTTGTCAGGATCATACAGAGGTTTTCCAAGATGGGTTCCATTCGGAACAGGCCTTGCAAGGATCGATCAATGAAGTTGAGCACTCATTCTGTGCATCAGGTGCAGAACCTGACTTCAAAAAACAGATGCATGAGTGCTGCCAGCATTGCTTTAAAGGTTGCAGAAGTAGAAGGTCAGCTTGTCAGTGCTCAGACCAAGTTGGTTTGCATTGGCGTCATCCCAGAAGGAAGCCTCATTTGTAGCTGGCTCACAAAAAAGCCCTCAAAGAGTTTGCTGAAGACAACCTGTCCAAGAGCATGAATTACTGGAACCATGTCCTGTGGTCTGATGTGACTATAAGATAAACTTGTTTGGCTCAGATGGTGTCCAGCATCTGTGACGATGCTCTGGTGAGGAGTACCAAGAAAATTGTGACTTGCCTACAGCCTACAACAAGCATGGTGGTGGTAGCATTATGGTCTGGGGCTGCATGAGTGCTGCTGGTACTGGAGAGCTGCAGTTCATTGAGGGAAACATGGATTCCATTGTGTACTGTACATTCTGAAACAGAACATGATGCCTTCCCTCCAGAAACTAGGCAGAACGGCAGTTCTTGCCTTGCTGAAGAAGCTGAAGGTGAAGGTAATGGGGTGGCCAAGTATGTCTCGAGACCTGAACCCTATTAAGCACCTGTGGGACATCCTCAAGTATAAGGTGGAGAAGCACCATGTGTCTAACATCCAGCAGCTCTGTGAGGAGTGGAAGAGGATCCCAGCAACAACCTGTGCAGCTCTGGTCAATTCCATGCAAAGGAGGATTAAGGCAGTGCCAGATAACAGTGGTGATTACACAATATATTGACACTTTGGACAAGTTCACTTAGGGTGTACTCACTTTTGTTGCCAGCTATTTTGACAATAATGGCTGTATGTTGAGTAATTTTCAGGGGACAATAAATCTACACTGCTATAGAAGCTGCACATTGACTACTCTAAAATAAATCCAAGTTTCATTTCTATAGTATTGTCCCTGTAATGTGAGGGGTGTACTCACTTTTGTGACATACTGTATATTATTGGACATATATATATATATATATATATATATATATATATATATATATATATATTAGTGGTGGGCCGTTATCGGCGTTAACGTGCTGCGTTAACGTGAGACTTTTATCGGGCGATAAAAAAAATATCGCCGTTAATCTATTCTCAAAATTGGGTTGGGAGCTGGGTCTAAACTACGCAAACTATGATGACTTTCACCTTGATAGTTTAACGCGGATGTATACCAAAGACTATAGAATATGGTCGCACGTTTATGTCTCCTCCGCCAAAACACAGACGGGGTCACGTCGTCCTCCATTCATAAAAACCGAATCTACTATAGCGCGAAATGCCACGTAAATTCGTCGTTTTTTGGATTCATAAATCAAATATGGTCTGTCACTTAATTCAAATCGCGATATGGACTAGTGTCTGTGAAAACTGAAATGCAAAAAGACCGTTTTAATATGAATCCGGTATGTTCCGTTTGCCTAGCTGTATGTATGAAATTCATACTATGAATGGTGGAGACACGCTTTTACTACACGCATACTGAAACACATGTGACGCTCCCGGTAATTTTTGGCATTTGCATCTCACATGAACAGATAAACTCAATCTCCAAAACTGCTGTGAGTGTCATTTATACCGTTTCATTTGAGAAAACTCGCATCATGTCATACTGTATACACAGAAACTTCACGGCAACCTGTCAAAATAAAAGTACGGTGTAACATGTTTAGTCATTATTTGGGTAGCACACATATTCTGAATGCCTTCAGCAGAATTTAAATTAGCCATTTTAATCTAGATTAATCTAGATTAATTCCAAGATTTAATCTAGATTAATCTAGATTAAAAAAATTAATCTATGCCCACCCCTAATATATATATATATATATATATATATATATATATATATATATATACAGCAAACAACAGTAGCTTAGTAGCTTCAGTAGCTTAGGCACCAACAAGAAAAAATACATTGTTCAATAGTTTTGAAAACCGCCTGGCTGTTATACATTCAAGGCTGTGGGCATCCACAATGCTTTCTGTCGAAACCTGCTCCACTGTACATACTGCACATTGACAGTGATAAACACTGAGTCACACACTTTTACAACAACAACACAAGCTCTACACAGGACGTGGATTCGTACAGATCACACAGCTGCACCAGTCAGCTGCTCCGTGAGAAGGCAAGATCATGCAAAAATGGTGCACAGATCACAACTGAAACAGATTGTTTTGCGTGAACAAAACTGGGTCTGCAGGTGCTGAAACCACCAGAACTGTAGTTCACGAATGCACCAAAGTCTGCATGTAGCCAAATGTCAAGTACGCTAACCAACATCACTGTTTAAGCAGTCAACAAAATAGCAGATGGTGCTGGCATCCTGATCTTCTGAGAACATCTTTTCCTTAATTATCTGTGAATGCTCCAACAGGCAGCTTGGTGATTATGGGCCAGCCGCTAAGCTTTATAAGGTAACGCCTATGTTGGTTCTAGAGCACTGAGATGAACACCTTCAATTGCCCGTGTCTTGAGTGGGTGGTAACGCTCTTTATTTTGTTAAGTGTGTGTTAAGTCTTGGTGCTTCAGGAGTAGTTGATTTGTAGAATAAGACGAAGCATTATGGATATGCAAGGTCTTGGGGGAAGGGTTGGATGAGTGGGGGTGGGGAGAAGATTCTCTGAAGCCCAGCAGGTGTGTTTCTGTTTTGGTGAAACAGTAGAAGGTCCCGCTCCTGCTGTCATACAAGCAGTCTTGGGAAAATCTGAACTATGCCCCAATTGTGGCGTAGCAAGTTATGGGACCAGTCACAAGATAAAGCGTCGGTTTTGTTACAATACAGCCGTATGACGCTTCTTGTGCAAGACCAATGTAAAAATAACCCAGGTCGTCACGCATATAACATTCGGACCGATTTACACTGTTTGTAGCATTCCATGGAAGTCAACAACAAATTGCACAGCTAAATCATATTCAAAATGTTGCAACTCATAATTGCGTCACGTATTTACTGGGAGTACACTTGTAAGGCAGCCAGCACCCAAAACCTGATTTGACCCTGGTGACACATATTACTTCCAATTTGTAAAGAATTCATGTCAGAATACTGATGAAAACAAGTTCCTCGCCCTTACCAAGAAATCAATTGAAAACACAAGGGTGAAAACAACAGCTTTGCAGCAATATCCAGCTGCTCAACTTTTGAGAGAGAGAGACAGAGAGCGAGGGGTCACTTTGGAGCTAAATAAACAAGGTAGATAGTGAAGTGTTTCTGTAACTGGGTTGGAGGGGGTTGGGGTGGCTGGGACAGAGTCTGATCTCCTCATAGCAAAGCAGGGCAAAGTGTCCGAGTGACAGAAACAGTCTTATATATACTGTAGTATGCTGAATGCTCACTGAAGGCTGCATTTATTTGATTTAAATACAGTAAAATGGTGAAATATTGTTTAATATTATTACAGTTAAGAATAATTTCATACATTTTCAAAAACTAGGTCATTCCTTTTATGGCAAAGCTGAATTTTTAGCAGCCATTACTCCAGTCTTGAGCGTCACATATGTCACATACAGCATTTTGTACGTTTATATCTCGCAATTCTTACTTTTTTCTCACAATCTCGAGGTTATATCACACAAATGCAAGTTTATATCTCACAATTTAGATTTTTAATGACACAAATTCGAGTTTATATCTTGTAGTTCTTACTTTTTTCTCACAATTGCGAGTTTATATCACACATTTGCGAGTTTTTACACGCAATTCTGACTTTTTTTCTTAAAATTGCGAGTTTATATCATGCAATACTGACTTATATCACACAAATGCGAGTTTATTTCACAATTCTTACTTTCTCTCACAATTTGCGAGGTTATATCTCACAATTCTGACTTTTTATGACACAAATTCAAGTTTATATCTCACAATTTTGTAACATTATGAATGTCTTTACTGCCACTTTTGACCAACTTAATGCATTCTTAAATAAAAATATAAATTTCTTAAAAAAATTCAATCTACAAATTTAAATTCCTATGATGGCAAAGCTGAATTTTCAGCAGCCATTACTCCAGTCTTAAGTGTTACATATTCCTTCAGAAATCATTCTGATATGCTGATTGGCTGCTAAAGAAACATTTCTTATTAATATTAATGTTGAAAACATCTTCCAGAAACCATGATGCATTTTTTTTTTCAGGATTCTTGATGATTTTAAAGCTTAAGAACAGCATTTTGTGAGTTTATATCTTGCAATTCTGACTTTTTTTCTCACAATTGCGAGTTTATATTACTGAAGACTGACTTTTTTCTCACAATTGTGAGTTTATATCTTGCAATTCATACTTTTTTCTTAAAATTGTGAGTTTATACCACGTAATACTGAGTTTATAGCACGCAAATGGGAGTTCTATGACATTTTTCTCACAATTGCAAGTTTATATCACTGAAGACTGACTTTGTATCACACAAATGAGAGTTTGTTTCTCAGAATTCACAATTGTGAGTTTTTATCTTGCAATTCATACTTTTTTGTCAAAATTGTGAGTTTATACCACGTATACTTAGTTTATGGCACGCAAATGCGAGTTTTGACATTTTTCTCACAATTGTGATTTTATATCATGCAATATCAACTATATGACTTTTTTTCTCACAATTGCGAGTTTATATTATGCAATACTGACTTTTTATCACACAAATGCAAGTTTACATCTCACAATTCTGACTTTTTAATCACACAAATGCAAGTTTATATCTCGCAATTCTTATTTTTTCACAATTTGCAAGTTTATATCAATCAAATGCAAGCTTATATTTAACAAATCAGACTTTTAATGACGCAAAATCAAGTTTATATCTCGCAATTGGCAATTTTGTAATCTTATAAATGTCTTTACTGCCACTTTTGATCAACTTTTTTAACATTGATAGCGGATTTCCAAATTAAAAAAGCTATTTATATCAGAAATTGATTGGATGTTGAAAACTGGGTGTCGCATATCACAATAGGGCCAGAATGTTACAACAATGCCTAGCTATTTAGCTGTTGGTTACCAATATTGGTTGTCCAGTAGGCCGAAAAGCCTCAGTGACATCAACACAAAGGCAACGAAAACACAAATTGCCTCAAAGTCTGACACGGAAGAGAAGAAATTGTTGAATAAAGTTGTTATTTTTGTTTTATTTGCACACAAAAAGTAACCTTGTAGCTTCATAATATTACGGTTGAACCACTGATGTCACATGGACTATTTTAACATTGTTCTTACTACCTTTCTGGGCCTTGAATGTGTCAGCTGTGTTGCTGTCTATGTAGGGTCAGAAACCTCAGGGTCAAAAATTTCTTAATTCATGTTCGGAAGATGAACAAAGGTCTCATGAGTTTGGAATGACATGAGGCTGAGTAATTAATAACAGAATTTTTATTTTTGAGTGAACTATCCCTTTAAGACATACAGTCAGGTCCATATATATTTGGACACTGACACATTTTTTTATTATTTTAGCTGTTGACCAAAACATATTCAAGTTACAGTTATACAATGAATATGGGCTTAAAGTGCACACTCTGAGGTTTAATTTTTAGGGCAGTCTCATCAAATTGGTAGAAAGGTTAAGGAATTACAGCTCTTTAATATGTACCTCCCCCCTTTTTCAAGGGACCATAAGTAATTGGACAGTTGACTCAAAAGCTGCTTCATGGACAGTTGTGGGCTATTCCTTCATTTTTTCTACATCAATTAACAGGTAAAAGATTTGGAGTTGATTCTAAGTGTGCCATTTGTATTTGGAAGCTGTTGCTCTGAACCCAATCTTGCGGTCAAAGGAGCTCTGCATGCAAGTAAAACAGACAATTGTTAGGCTTCAAAAACAAAAGAAATGCATCAGAGAGATAGCGGGAACATTAGGAGTGGCCAAATCAACAGTTTGGTGAATTCTGAGAAAAAGAACACACTGGTGAGCTCAGCAACATAAAAAGGCCTGGGTGTTCACAAAAGACGACAGTATGGTGGATGATTGGATGATCCTCTCCATGGTAATAAAACATTTTACAACATCCAGCCAAGTGAAGAATACTCTCCAGGAGGTAGGTGTGTCACTGTCAAAGTCGAGAGCAAAATAGAGAGGGTTTACTACAAGGTGCAAACAAGGCCAGATTAGACTTTGTCAAAAAACATTTAAAAAAGCCAGACCACTTCTGGAAAAGCATTTTTTGGACTGCTGAAATTAAAATCAATGTGTACCAGAATGACGGGAAGAAAAAAGTATGGAGATGGCTTGAAACAGCTCATGATCCAAAGCCTACAACATCATCATCATCTGTGAACATGGTGGAGCAGTGTAATGGCATGAGCATGGCTTCCAGTGGCACTGGGTTACCGGTGTTTAGTGATGATGTGACAGAAGACAGAAGCAGCCGGAAGAATTCTGAAGTGTATAGGGATATACTGTTTGCCCAGATTCAGTTAAATGGAGCTGTTGTTTGGGCGGCTCTTCATAGTACAAATGGACGATGATCTAAAACATACAGCAAAAGCAACCCAGGAGTTTTTAAAGGTAAAAAAGTGGAATATTCTGAAATGGCCAAGTCAATCTTCTGATTTCAAATTGATTGAGCATGAATTTCATTTGCTGAAGACAAAACTAAAGGCAGAAAGACCCACAAACCAACAACAACTGAAGTCAGCTGCAGTAAAGGCCTGGCAAAGCACCACAAAGGAGGAAACCCAGTCTATGGTGATGTCCATGAGTTCCAGACTTAAGGCAATCATTGCCTGCAAAGGATTTCAAAAAGGATTACAAAATAATAAAAATGAACATTTTATTTATGATTATATTTATTTGTCCAATTACTTTTGAGCCCCTGAAAATGGGTGGTCTGTGAATAAAAATGGTTGTAATTCCTTGGCACTTTATGTTATATTTTTGTTCAACCCCTTGAATTAAAGCTTAAAGTCTGCACTTCAATTTCATCTTGATTGTATCATTTTAAAACTATTCTAGTGGCATACAGAGCCGAAATTATGAAAAGTGTGTCAGTGTCCAAATATATATGGACCTGACTGTAAAAGGTCAATTAGAAGCCTACAGCAGCATTTTCACAACAAACAGTAGTTCTTTGGTGACCATGTAAATGGGAGTGAGAAACAGTCTTGATATGTTATCAACTGTGTTTAGCCTCTCTTGGGTCCTCTAGCAGGCAGCTCTTGGTGGCAGTTGGCTGGCCCCTCCTCCAGCTTCTTGCCTCTTTGCTAATCAGGTGTGGGGGAGGACGAGCCCGCGGCCGACCAGACGTGCACTGTACAAACAAGCCGGAAAACTAGGTGTCTAAGCTGGACGCTAAACCACTAACTGTAGGGCAAGTCTTCAGGGCTGTGGCGCTGACATCCACGGGCATGTCTAGTTGTTTAGGCTTAATCACATGTTTGAATTGTTTTTGTCAATAGACATTAATCCTGCATGTCTACATGCACACCTTTGTAAAGCTGTCGCATTGTAGGTAAATAAGCAGCTCTCACAGCTGAGTATTCAATGGACCGTGCATCTGCCTCGAGGAGCGGATGAGGTCTAATGCACAGGTAATTGTGAATATGTGCTGTGATTATTCTCACTGGAATATTGATTTAACCACAGTTGGTTTATACTATTAGAGAATCGCAACACCTGACTCTAGATAAATGATTATTAAAAATTGAGATCTTGTGGATCTTACACTTTGTAAGTACAAACAGCTTGGTGAAAGTCTTTGTATTGTATGCTTTATTTGGATCCACATTAGGACTAGTCCGGACATGTTACGTCACCTATCTATATAGATAAAAACTGAATGAACAATCAAAAACTACTACAAAAATGACAGAAATAGTAATAAAGATGATCCATACTAACATGACTAACAGGAGCAAACCCAACATACATACAGTTTTCAACTGTGCTTCCAGATGACCTTTGGTTTTAAGATAAACAATTACAAGGAAGGAAAAATGAAGAACTAGCTTACTTACTGAAGATGATCTTGCCACTAAGTTTTGTAAGCTGAACTTTTCAGCTGGTCTGTCAGTTTATACTTATCATGATAACTTATCTATGACCTATAATGTGATGTGACTTCTGTCCCATATTTCCTAACACCACAAAATTTGTCTTTAACACTTTAGAAGTGCAGCAAGCTGTTGAAGGTGCGAAGAGATTATCATACAAATTACACCCAAGGTCTTGGTAATAACACGAAACAAAGGCAGTTGAATTGAGATGTTAATTTGTCAAGAGATAATGCACTTTAGAGGTGTGAGGTTCTCTTCTGACCAGTGCTGACCTCTGAGTAAACAGAGAGCTATTGTGACAAAACAGAGAATGTTGATTCCCTGTTCTCTCAAACAGACAAGCCCAGTGTTGTTGTGTTCAGAGCAAGTGATCAGGGTCCAGTGGGTCCGGTTTGGTGTGTTACACCATCTTCATCAAGATCATCTTCATCAAGAAACTGCTCCACTGTTTACCTTGTGCACTGCAACTTGCAATAAATTGCACATGCAGCCCAGGTTTGCACCAGCACCACTCCAGCCGGTGGCCCAGAATAGCACTAGCATTCCTTTCCCCTCCCCTCTCTCTCACCCTGCAAAGACAGGGCACAGTGGAGCGAGCGCTGGGTCACATGGACTGCCACAGAGCCGCCAGATCACACACACACACTCAAACTAATGTATAAGCTCTCACAATGACCAAAACAAAAACAACTCTGGAGAACAACACGTTAGGACATATATTTAACTTGACAGATAAACATGAGGATTATTAATCTATAAATGTTTTGTCTACAACCAGAGTAGATATGTTTGTTTTCTAGGTTTAGATGCATGAAGCATTGCTTAAACTATCTATCTATCTATCTGTCCATCTGTCCGTCCGTCCATCTATCCATCCATCCATCCATCCATCTATCCAATTATCTATCTATCTATCTATCTATCTATCTATCTATCTATCTATCTATCTATCTATCTATCTATCTATCTATCTATCTATCTATCTATCTATCTATCTATCTATCTATCTATCTATCCGTCAGTCCGTCCATCCATCCATCCATCCATCCATCTATCTATCCAATTAGCTATTTATCTGACTGTCATCTATCATTTATCCATCTCCATTATCCATCAACAGTTTACATACAGTTTACAACAGATCTATCTATCTATTAAGCATCAGCATTTTACATACATACATAAACATAAATCTATCTATTACCCATTCATGCATCTATCTATCTATCTATCTATCTATCTATCTATCTATCTATCTATCTATCTATCTATCTATCTATCTATCTATTCATCTATCTGTCCGTCTATCTATCTATCTATCTATGTAATCATCTATCTGTCCGTCTATCTGTCCGTCTATCTGTCCGTCTATCTATCTATCTATCTATCTATCTATCTATCTATCTATCTATCTATCTATCTATCTATCTGTCTTGCTCTTAAGCTGTACTTAACATCAAACAGATCAACTTCTTCGGCAGGGATTTCCTGTTCTCTTTAAATCAGAAACAGAAAAACAGACCAAAACTGTGGACAGAAATTGGCCAGTGTTTGACAGAAACCGCTAGGGGTTTCTATGCATACTGATATTAAGCAGCAGGGCCAATGGCAACAAAGGATAGCGAGTGAACGATAGCTCCACCTCTTCGCTTTTCTCATGTATATAAGCCCGTGGAGTTGACCCAGAAAACACACACACACTCTCTCGCGTTTGAAGATAGTGAGCAGCGCTCTTTTGTGCGTCGGTCCGTTGGAGTATGAAGCTTCACCTTGTGGAATATAAAGTGTAATTCTTCAGAGGCTTTTGAACAGATAAAGCTCATTTGTCCTGCCGCGGCGGAGTCACTAGGCACAGGACACGGGGTAAGAGATTCAAAATGCTTGAGAAACTCACGGACTGTGTCTTTAAACACAGCGTGCTGCCTAGGTAGGCAGCATTTCAGGCGTCGTCGTACGCGCCTGTGCTGCCGAAAATGCTGTCTAGGCAGGCAGCTCACTAGGTTTTGAGACAGCGCCAGTGTTTTAGGGCTCGGGCCTCGGGGTGGCAGATCCATTGTTTGCTTCGCTGCACGGTGACTTTCTTTGAATTGATGTTGTGCATTCTTTAAATTTCTGTGTGTAAAGTACAAGATTATACTTACAATTTGCGTTTGATGTTTTCTGTTTTATACAAATTAACGGGTTTATTAGAGTAGATCTAGCATTTTGAGATATCCTCATTGTTTTAGATACAGCGTTCAAAAATACTTAGCATTTATTTAGATTTAAATGCGTTAATGTTTAGAACTGAGAATAATTCTCAGTTTTAATAATAACACTTAATTTTAAAAGTGTTGTTTGGATGTGCATCATTGGGACTTAAGTACTGTGTTGAGTGGGCAGTCAGGTGGGCTGAATGGTGCAAAAAATAAAAACATCCTTCCTACCTGTCCAGTGAGAGTGGAAATTAGTTTAGTCTTTGAATGTTGAAAAACAGTTTTTTTTGTGCATTTAAAAAAAAAAGCTTTCTTTTGTTGTCGATAGTCCTAAATCTAATATCATCTGTTTCATTGAAGGGAGATTCTATGGCAGAGCACATGATGATGCCTATGAACCACGGACAGGGTAATGGGGGTCTGCATGCCTACCGGATGGGCATGAATGGAGGCCTGCAGGCGGGCCCCCAGCAGCATGCGCCCCAGCCCGGCCTGAGAGCAATGCCCAATGGACAGATGATGCACTATGGAGCGGGGCCTCAGGGTAACATGGAGGCCGCCATGCGCCAGAGGGCCAACATGGTGGGGCCTATGAATGGACAGATGGGTCACCACCAAATGCAGTCAACTAACATGATGTTCAACAACCAGGGCCAGCAGCAGCAACATCACGTTCAGCAGCATCAGCAGCATCAACAGCACCATCACATGCACCAGGCGCAGCAACCACAGCCTCCACCACAACAGCAGCAGCAACAACAACAACAACAACAACAACAGTACATGAGCGGGGGTCTCACTTCCCAACAGCTCATGGCCAGCATGCACCTTCAGAAACTCAACACCCAGTACCATGGACACCCGCTGGCACACATGAACGGCAACCACATGGGGAACGGGGCGCAGTTCCGCATGGGTCAGGCCCAGTTGAGCAACATGCAGCATATGGCCGGCCCGGCTCTCAGTCTCAACGGCATGGACGCCGATTTGATCGACGAAGAGGTTTTGACCTCGCTGGTCATGGAACTAGGACTGGACAGGGTGCAGGAACTCCCTGAACTCTTTCTGGGACAGAACGAGTTTGACTTTATCTCGGACTTTGTGAGCAAACAGCAGCCGAGCACCGTTAGTTGCTGAGACTGGAACATATGGACGCTTGAAGGTGAGATGGGCAGCAAAAGTTGATCTATTTTTATTGTGATCGCCATCACCAAGACGAGAGGCAATAAGACGCCTCTTTGTCCGCAGAAAACGGGTGGTCAAGCTCCTGTCAGGACTACAGTTCTGTTTCTGGCCATGGATGAATGTAACAACACTTCAGAACTGTGAACTTGGTGCAATGTAAAGACACTCAAACGTTATTTGTCTTCAATGCAGTTTTACATTTAAAAATGTATTTATTTATTGCTTATCAGATGTATTAACATAGAACAAAAAAGCAGTGACATTAAGAACCTGTGGTTTATGGGGCAACTCCCAGAATTGCTGTTTTTGATCATTTAGACCCAGAACTTTGTTTATCCGACCCAAACTGTAAGTTGTTTTGGTGGACGGGAAAGTTTCAGCAAACCCAAACCACTGCTCGCTTAAATAGTGGTTAACGCCTGTCATGATACAACTGGTCTGTCTAAGCTTTAGAATTGCCTTAAATCAAGTTGCTTTTATTTATTTGTCCCCCACCCTAACAGTCCAGGAGGGCTCAAACCTATGTGTGACTTGTAATAAAGATGGCCAAGTTTTAACTCTGGCCTAATTTTTCATCAGTCTCTGATCTTATTTGTGAAAATGAAAAGTGGTATAAAAATATGTATATCAAAAGCAAGCTATAGCTTTATCTGGTTAGTTGCTATGTCATATGTTTACTTCTTGAAATGGTTCAGAGCTTTTTCTAACTGCAATCTTTCCTAGTTAAAGCAGTTACTTTATTAGCTATCTACTATTATCATAAAAGGGATCGTTGTTGAAACTCACCCTCCTGTTGTTCCAAACCTTAATGCCTTTCTTCTTTGGAACAAAAAAGATACTTTTGAAATGTCTCTTTCTTTGTGTTAGTTTTTTTTTTTTTTTTTTTCTTAATCTCCTCCTTTATACAATGAAAGTAATTGGGACTAATGTTTTTGAACAGTAAGGGTTTTCTAGTAAGTGTCTTCTGCTCACCAAGCCTGCATGTATTTGATTCAAAGTACAGGAAAAACAGTAAAAACGTGAAATGTTTTTACTATTTAAAATAACTGTTTTCTATATGAATATGTTTTAAAATGTAATTTTATTCCTGTGATTTCAGCAGAATTTTTAGCATCATTACTCCAGTCACATGATCCTTCAGAAATCATTCTAATATTCTGATTTGCTGCTCAAATGATGTTGAAAATGACTGAATTTTTTTTTTCAGGTTTCTTTGATGAATAGAAAGTTCAAAAGAACAGCATTGATCTGAAATAGAATCTTTTCTAAGACTATATATGTCTTTATCATCATCCTTGCTAAACAAAAGTATTAATTTCTATAATTTCTTAACCCCAAATAAAAACATACTGACTCCAAGCTTTTGAATGGTATAGTGTAAAATGTTACAAAAGCTTTTTATTTCAGCTCTTTGGATATTTCTATTCACCAAAGAATCCTGAAAAAAATGCACTTAACTGTTTTAAATATTGCTAATAATAATAAAAGGATTTCTTGAACAGCAAATCAGCATATTAGAATGATTTCTGAAGGATCATGTGACACTGAAGACTGGAGTAATGATGCTGAAAATTTCTTTAATCACAGAAATAAATTACATTTTAAAATGTATTCAAACAGAACATAAGAAAACAGTTATTTTAAATAGTAAAAATATTTTAAAAATGTTACTGTTTTTGCTGTACAAATGAATGCAGGCTTGGTGAGCAGAAGATACTTCTTTAAAAACATTAAAAATCTTACTGTTCAAAAACTTGACTAGTAGTGTATGTACTTCAA
Source organism: Garra rufa (assembly GCF_049309525.1). NCBI lineage: Eukaryota > Metazoa > Chordata > Actinopteri > Cypriniformes > Cyprinidae > Garra > Garra rufa. The sequence continues at coordinate 16,451,129 of NC_133369.1, read as the reverse complement.
AATATCATCTTTAGTGTTCAGCAGAAGAAAGTCATAAAGGTTTGGAACAGCGTGAGGGTAAAAAAAAAATGACTTCCGTTTAATCCCTTCACCTGGCGTTAAACTGAAACACGATTTTAGAAACGATGATTATGACTCCCTATAAAAGCTGCCGTTGAGACTAGCGACCGTTCTGAGAATCGTTGGTGCACCACAGCTTCCACTGACTAACCCTTCTTGGTTTAAATCAACGAACTAGTTTCATGCTTAGTACGAGGTGGTTGAATTGTACTCCAGTAACTGTTTTCTCTATTTGTTTGCACTTATTAGCTCTTATATACAAGCCTACTTGTTAAGCAAGAACCTTTTACCTACTCTCAGATGTAATAAAGGCGTGTATGGGGGAGGCAGTGGAAACTGTGCAGGTTAATCTGTGCTTACCTTGACATTACAAGGCTTTATGTGAACCCTAGGCCAGTGTTTTTGTCCTGGGAATGGAGGGCAAAGTGTTGTCCATTTACAGACATGCTGTTGGGTGGGGGGAAGGGTGAAGATTGCAGTGACAAGCCGTTAACGCTCCACTGTCACTTCCTGTTCCTCCTCGGCGGAGGAAGGGCTCGAAGAAAAGTCAATTGAGGTTACTTGGTAGTAGCACTTGTATTGGATTCTCTCTGATTGCTCTGGTATCAGAACAAGCCATAATAATACAAAATGAATGCCTGTGAATGAAGAATGCCAGGAATGAACTAAGACAACGTCAGAGTGTTTCAGTGTTGGCTCCACCCTGTTTATTTTCAAAAACTATACTGTTTGTTAGTCACTGGTTTGTTCTTGTTGGTGCCCTTGTGAATCCATTTTGCCTAGACTTGTTTAATCTGTAAAATGTTATTTTACCAAAATAAGAGGGATCATACAAAATGCATGTTATTTTGTATTTAATACTGACCTAAATAAGATGTTTAACATAAAAATCCGTTTACATATAGTCCACAAGAGAAAATAATAGTTGAATTTATAAAAATGACCCTGGTCAAAAGTTTACATACCCTTGATTCTTAATACTGATGCATTAAGAGCCAGAGTAAAGGTGAAGATCAGGGTAAATTTAACTTGTTTTGTCTTCTGGGAACCATGTAATTACCTTTTATAGCTTCTGAAGTATGCTATTTAGGCAAAATAAGAAAAATGTACACATATTTATTCTGTTCAAAAGTTTACACCCCTGGCTCTTAATGCATCGTTTTCCTTCTGAAGCTTTTTTAATAGTTGCATATGCGTCCCTGAGTTGTCTTCAGTGTGAAAAAATGGATCTCATAATCATACAGTCATTGTTGGAAAGGGTTCAAATACACAAAAATGATGAAAAACCAAATAATTTGTGGGACCTGAAGGATTTTTCTGAAGAACAGTGGGCAGTTTAACTGTTCAGGACAAACAAGGGACTCATGAACAACGATCACTAAGCAAAAAAACACAGCTGTGGGTTCACGTAACAACACAGTATTAAGAATCAAGTGTATGTAAACTTTTGAACAGGGTAATATTTATAAATTCAACTATTATTTTCTCTTGTGGACTATATGTAAATGTCTTTTATGTGAAATATCGTATTCAGGTCAGTTCTAAATAAAAAATAACAAGCATTTGTATTTTTGTCAAATAATTAACATTTTGCAGATTTTGCAAGGTGTATGTAAACTTTTGACCTCAACTGTATATATTTTTAAGGGTACCTTTGTGTTCCTTGTGAACGTGTTAAAAGTTACTTTAAAATGTTTTTTCTATAAATGTATTAATCATTATGTTTAGTTTTAATAATATTCATACATGACTGTTCAAACATTTGGGGCCAATAAGATAATCCTGGAAAAAAATGTATCATGGTTTACACAAAAAGCAGCACATATGTTTTCAACATTGATAATAATAACTAATGTGTCACTGGGCACCAAAACATCACATTGGAAGGATCAAGTGGTATTAAATGGCTGCTGAAATTTCAGGTTTACCATCACAGGAATCAAATGCATTTAAAAAATATTAAACTAGAAAATAATTTTTGTAAAGTGCAAATATATTTTACAATAGTACCTTTTTACTGCATTTTTAATCAAATAAATGCAGCTTTGGTGACCATAAGACTTTATATATATTAATGTTTATTTTTATTTTATTAACACTTAAAAACAATAAAACCTCTTTGAAACTTATTTTTTCTTTGAAAAGCGCACCTGTTTCATAGCATGACCTAAATGTTATGATGCTAGGTTTGTACATGAGTACACTGTAAACAAGTTGTAAGGGTAACATGTGCCAAGTGACATTTAATCCAACATTTATAGATAGAAACAGCTCAAAAGAATTTCGAGTGCGCGCTTTTGAATTGAACTGCGGGGGGTTTCAGTTCAAAGATGTATTAGTAATCTCACCTCTTCTCTGGGGAATTCAGCTGTCTTTGTGTACCTGGTATTCATCACGTTGTGGGGACCAAATGTCCCCACAAGGATAGGAATACCAGTAGATTTTGACCTTGTGGGGACATTTCTCAGGTCCCCATGAGGAAACATGCTTATAAGTCATGCACAATGAGTTTTTTTGATGAAGTAAAAGTATGCACAATCTCCTGTGAGGGCTAGGTTTAGGTGTAGGGTAGGTGTAGGGCGATAGAAAGTACGGTTTGTACAGTATAAAAACCATTACACCTATGGAATGTCCCCATAAAACATGTAAACCCAACATGTGTGTGTGTGTGTGCGCGCAACAGGGAGAGGGAAGGTGTGCATGGCTACTTTCTTAGGCAATGGAACATGCAACTATTGTGTGAAAGAGAACACTACAATGTGTAACATCTTTGGGCGTCCTCGGCCAGGCCTAAGATGGCACCAATGATCCGCCTGTTAGATAGGAACGGGGTGTGACCGATTATTGCTTTCAGCTCTTAGCTAATTGTTTTGCACAGAGAAGAATGCAATGGAACGACAGTTTATCATAATTAACTTCTTGGAGTGCTAAGCCTTTTAGTATTACGCCATCATAGATTTTCTCTTTGTCAAACTTCTGATGTAAATCCACTTTGTGAGGAACCAGACTAGACATACGCTAAGCAGGGTGTGACAGGAGACATCTACTGTTGACTGTTTTTTGCTGTCTCTCTCTCTGAGGCCACCCACAATAATCTCTAAACACACACGCGAACACACACCTACTGTTCTTACTGAGTGAGCTCTCTGAACAGCTTTAGATTCACCAGAATGAGCAAAAGACAGGGTCATAAAACAAGAAATGTCTTGGGGAAAAAAAGGCCACTTACTGAAATTGAGAAGAGCAGTCTGGGAAATTCTGTGTAGGGTTTTACCCAGTAGCCATGAAGGATCCAGAGACCACCCCTCTTCAGTATCAGTAGTCAGCAATTTCTCTTTCTTACACAGCTTGCCTGACAACAGTTTGTGGCTGAGGTGTTTACTAATTCAAGTCTGGTTAAAAGGAGAGGATATGTGATAAGTTTTTCAGACAACAGTTCATTAAATGCTGTAGTGGGACGTATTAAAATGTCTGCAAACGATATCTGACAGCAAAGAGCAGCCTGGTGGCTGTATTAAACAGTAATTTAAGTAATGATGCAACGGATCTAGTTCAGTGAGTGAGCAGTCAGTAGGCTAGTTGAATGTTGATTCGGTAAGTTCATTCAAATGATTCATCAGGATTCAAAGCGGTAACTCCTGAATTCGTGAATGTTTCTGAACAAATAATTAAAAGATATGGCTCATAACAGTAATTCGTTTATAAATCCAATTAAAATTCCTGGTCCGTGTTCGTGTTTGCGTGTAAAGCATAGATGAGCGCCGATGGTACGTCACAAAAATGTAAATACAAGTTAAGTTATGCGCACCAATGAACTCGTTCGTTCAATTTTAGAACTTTTATTTTGAATAATTTTTGCGCGGTATCCGAAATCGCCCCCTACATCCTCAAATAGCGAGGGGACAGCCATTTGAAGTGTTGTTCGAAACCACCGTGGCGCAGCGATTGATGGCGCCCGCAGCTGAGTCATCCATCCGTTCATTTTACAACGCGCTCGTCCACGTAATACAAAAAGTACTATGCACAAACACAAGTCAATTTGAGAGAAAATGCAGAGGTATAACAAATATATGTATTGTGTGTTGCAAATATATATATATTTTTTGTGAGGAAAACTTGGCTTTCTCACACGTGTGCAGACAGATTTTCTCACAAATGCGTCCATATTTTCTCACAAATGCAATGGAGCAACTTCCTCTTGCAAAACAGCAGATGGCGCTATCGGTCAATTTACTCTATTCTCCCAAGACCTCGAACAACGTGTTTATATGGTTTACGTGGGGTCCGTTCTTCGTACCTCGCTAACTAAGTTAGCTGGATTTGATTGTTGACGATTTTGCGTTCTTCGAAGCTCATCCGCGACTTGCTGTCATAGTAACAGGTACGTAAGTTTAAACCTGCTCGGGAGCAGGTTTATCTCATGTAAACAGGATTTAGGCTGCGCTCCTGACAGGTTATGATTGGTTGAAGTGGTGAGGTTACATCTGATTGGTTAAAGAGCACGACTGACACGGACTGACTCACGTGGGAAAAGAAAAGTATTTTGCAAGAAAGTGTAGAAAATAATTACGACGATTCACACACGAATGATGACCACAGCTACACACACACACACACACACACACATAATATATATATATATACATACATACTACCGTTCAAAAGTTTGGGGTCAGTACTTTTTTTTTTTTAAAGAAATTAATACTTTTATTCACCAAGGATGTATTAGGTTAATAATAAAAAAATATTAAAAGTTAATAATAAATAATTTACATTGTTATAAAAAATATGTATTTTGAATAAACACTGTACTTTTTAAACTTGAAACCAGAAAAAAAAAAATCATAGGTTCCAAAAAATATTTGCAGCACAACTGTTGATAATATCCAACATTGATCATTCTAATAATAAATCAGCATATTAGAATGATTTCTGAAGGATCATGTGACACTGAAGACTGGAGTAACAGCTGATGAAAATTCAGTTTTTCATCACAGGAATAAATTCTATTTTAAAGTATGTTAAAATATATATATAAAAAAAACATTATTTTATATTGTAAAAACAATTTGCAATATTAATGTTTTTTCTGTATTTTTAATCAAATAAATGCAGTCTTGATGAGTCGAAGAGACTTCTTTAAAGACTATTACAAGTCTTTCTGACCCCAAACATTTGAACAGTAGTGGATAAAAAAATAAAAATATAAATAAATTAACATACCAAGGAAAAAACATGTATCATGGGCAGCATTAACGCATTTAATTTGTTCACTACTTTTTGCCAGCCCTCTCTCCTTGCTTTTCCAGCCTTTGCAGTTTTCCCTTGCGTTTTAATTAAACTCTGAAACTCCTGAAATCCCTCAATCAAGAGTTCTTGCTCTGCTGCAGAAAAATACTGAGCGCACTCCTTTGTCATGTTCACCGACCAATCACAGAGTTGCCGATCAATGTTTCTACTATCGATACGTAGCCCCTTTTAAGCCACGCAATGATCTCAGATCACTTCATCCAGCTATACTAATCATCAACAACAGGTGCGTTCGGAGAACCGGAATAGCGAGCTCATAGTTAGCGCGATGATTTGATCTTGGATGTGTCATTTGATCTTGGATGTAGTAAGCGAGGTACGAAGAACGGACCCCTGGTGTTGGCTAGAAGGAATACATCTCGGACCGGAAAACTAACAATGAAATTAATTTTTCTACCTATTAGATTGTGGTTTTTTTTATGTCTACACCTACACCAACCCTAAACTTAGCCCTTACTTTAATACAAAAACAGTATTATTGTTGTACAGTGTGATAATAATAACGTTAGATTGATGTGCGCATGCCCAGTAGCGAATCCTGTCTCCCTTCTAGTGAGTTTCTGCCTTACTATATTTATAATTAAACATTTGATGTTTTCACAATGCTGACTCTACCACGATGTCAGTGAAATTCTAAATATCTCCTTTAAAGTGGTTAACGCTACTGATCAGTTAATGGCTTGGCATGGCTAAACATTTTAGCGTCCGAATTCACTCACTCGTTTTCATTCACTCCTTCAAGTGAACTGTATGAGTGGACTAATGTAGAGAATAGTGAGTAGCGATTTCGTTTACAGCCAAAGTTTTTGTTGTTCTGGACGAAGCTAAATCCTGTTAACTTTTAGTCAAAAGTTTTGATGGTCCTTTGCAGCATATTTAAAGGTTGTATCAGCGATTTCCTGCCTGAAACATAAAGTGTCAAATTCAGCTGATCACGATCCGCTCGCTGCCTGCCCCATAAATTGTCTGTGAAAAAAACGCGTCTCTCTGGTCAGCCTAGGGTCCGAGATATGCCAAAAAAACAATCGGCACTACCAACCTTTCCACAGATAAACAAACAGTGTTCCAACCAATCAGCGTTTGGTGTTGTGGACTTTCGCTCCGCCTCCCTCACATCCCTGCACCAGTAGGAAAGTCCACAACACCAAACCCCTGACGCTGATTGGTTGGAACACTGTTTGTTTATCTGTGGAAAGGTTGGTAGTGCCGATTGTTTTTTTGGCATATCTCGGACCCTAGGCTGACCAGAGAGACGCGGTTTTTTCACAGACAATTTATGATGCAGGCAGCGAGCGGATCGTGAAGAAAGGTCAGCTGAAATTGACACTTTATGTTTTAGGCTAGAAATCGCTGATACAACCTTTAACCCAGAAAAGGAATTCTGTCATCATTTACTCACCCTCATGTCATTCTAAACCAGCCTGACTTACTATTTTAAAGAATGTTGAACCAAACAGACATTTCTCAAAATATTTCCACACAAGAAAAAAAGTCATGGCTGTTTGAAAAGACCCCTTATGAAAATTAACCATTGTTTTACTACAAATAAAACCAAAAAAACATGGTTATTATAGTTAAACAATGGTAAGCACAAATTACCCATGGTTTTGCTGCTCTAACCATAGTTTAATCATAATATTTGCAGTAAAACTGTGGTTGAACAAATTGTAATCAATACAGTTTGAAAAAACATGGTTACCACAATTTTACTATAGTAAAACCATGGATAATTTTCGTAAGGGACATGCTAACTATAGAGGGTTTGCACTTACGTCACGGTTTGGTCAGTTACCCGGATGCATGGCCATATTGGCAATGCTTGGTTGTAAACAACAGCATAAATTGCATGGTTAATGTACTATTGAAACTCTTCTTCTAATTTATGCTGTCTAAACCACAGAAAGAACGTGTGAAAGCTGCTAAATCTTATAGAAAAGACTTAGTAAGCAGGAAAGAGTGCAATATCTTGACAAACAAAAGTAAATAGGTGGTAAAGAGATGTACAAGCAGTATTAATTAAGATATTAGCCTAATATTTCACCTACCTGACCCCGAAATAAAAACAAACACAAATGTTGTCCAGATTCTTGCCCTGGAAATCCTGGTTCACTTTGGCCAACCACAAGCATTTTTTGTTCCTCATACAGTTTTTTTACACTCTTCTCTTTGATTTGCTACAACTTTTGGCAGTCTAGAGAATTCCAAATGTTTTTCCCGGTCTGACTGATTAGTAGAGCCCAAAACATGACAATAATTGACCATTTTCAGCAGCAATAATCAGCTAAATTATGTCTTATTCATTGGCATTGTTTATGCTCAGTGCCGCCAATACTGCCCGATTGGTGACACGTCGTGAAAACACTTTATGTTCATGATTTGGCTGTGTATGTTCTTTAGCATATTGTTGCAAGTTATCATATGTTAACAAGGAAATGTAAGCCCCCCTGGATTCTTAGAAGCAGGTTTTCTGAGGAACCACAAAACTTTAAATAGTTCTCCTAAGGCACCAGGCTAAAAACACACCTTTCAGATCCTTTATTTTCAACCATGTGGTCTAATAAGTAGGCTATATCAGCTTCCGATCGTCATATCACAGAGGAAAATACAGGAAGAGAGCAATGGGTGGAGCGCGTCAACATGTTTTCCCTTTCCACCAACCGACTGTCTTTCAAATAAAAACATGTTTTTCGGACTTCAATTGGTTTTGCCTCCCACACTGACCATTCATGCGTGAACGTACGCAAGAAATTGATTGTGATGGACCGCACTTCCTGCTCTTGTTTCGCCTGACTGCCAGCCAGCAACCCTAATTTGGACCATTGGATGAGCGTCAGCTAGACCTAGTAGCTCTAGCTACAGTATATAGAAACACCTTCATGTTCTGATCCATCATAGGTCTTCACACATATCAGTAGCTTCATTATATAAGTGCAAAACATGATGCCACACGTTTAGGCAGGCCGTGGCATCACAAGTGTTTGACAGCTAAAATCGCTGGAGATTCTCTTCACTCTGCTCCCATCGTTCCCCTCCCCTTCCACTGTTTATTGCCTTGGGCTTTTGAAGTTAAGGGCACTGTGTAAATTATTCATTTTCCTGTGTGAAGCTTACCTCTCAGCCAGGCCAGCTTCAACAAGCCGAGGTAGGAGTGGCACTGTTTGTTGTTTGTTCAGTGTTGTGCATGTATGTGTGTGTGTGTGTGTGTGTGTGTGTCTGTGGGGGCGGCTTTAAGCTCTTGTGTGTTAATCTCATCGCAGAACGTTCAACTACAGATATCCCTCAGGTCTGAGAACGTCAGTCTCTAGCATAAGCAACCTATGGGCAGATGGATGCCGCCGAACATGAGCCATCCAGGTGAGGTCATCCAAGTGTGCGCTCTGAATGTCTCCAGCGCGCCATGGAAGAATCTCAAGCACACTGTTTTGGCAGGTCGAGACGGAGCAGATTGAGAAAGCCATGTGGGTTTTGATATCACCCGCTAGAGATTACTATCACGCTGGCAAGTGACGTACGACTCTGCAACATTTCCCAAACATCAGCGAGCAACATGGTTTCTGAGATGAGATGTGAAACAGCACTAGCTAGGTGAACTATAAAGCTGTGAAAACACTAAGACTGGAAGTGGTCAAAACCCATATCACAGATGGTAGAAACTAACCCAGCACCCTCTGGCACACAACAGTGTGTCGGCGCTCTAAGCATTCAGAATATTCTAGGAGCCTGACAGACACATTTTTATATTTGTAGCATGTCTGGCTGAGAGAGCACCTGTCCGCTCTTCCGATTGGATACCACTGGGTTTGCTGGATGCTCTTGAATTCTAAATATACTCACTGTGATCGCAAAGACTGAAAATCACAGTTTGGATTCAGCTTCTTGACACATCTTGATGGCCCTCTGTGAAGCAGATATGAGGTGTTTACGGAACGTTCTGGGTCCAATACAAATTAAGCTACCACAGAAAAAATTGTGACTTGGTTTGTAAAACATTTATAATTCGAATGCATGTACAAATCCATGGGATTAACATTAAAATCCACACTATATCCAATCCCAAGTATAGGCACTATCACAAAATGTTGAGGGCCTGAAAAAATAAAAACGTGAAGATAATATAATTACTGTCTCTGTGTGAACAACAAAATCACACAATTGTAAAAACAATAATGTCATGCGTATAGACCAGGGATCCTCAAATCTGGCCCACAAGATCCATTTTCCTGCAGAGTTTAGCTCTAACCGTAATCAAACACACCTGAGCATGCTAATCAAGGTCTTCAGGATCATTTGAGAATCACAGGTAGGTGAGTTTGATCAGGGTTGGAGCTAAACTCTGCAGCGCATTGGCCCTCCAGGGTAAGATTTGGGGAACCCTGGTATAGACCAATTATCGGCTAGAGCAGGGGTTTTCAAACCTGTCCTGGAGCCTCCCCTGCCCTGCACATTTTGCTTGTCTCTCTCATCTAATACACCTGATTCAAATCATCAGCTCATTAGTAGAGACTGCAAGACCTGAATTGGGTGTGCCTAATAAGGGAGACATACAAAATGTGCAGGGCAGGGGAGGCTCCAGGACAGGTTTGAAAACCCCTGGGCTAGAGAATTGCACGGATACGGTACAAAATAGTTTGATTTAAAAAGATTATAGGTCATATTGATTAAAAAGTAATTTTCAAAATGTTCTCCGCTTATTGCAAAAGCTTGTCATAGAACATAGCCACCCAATCAGAATCAATCCTGCTATCATGAGCTAGAGAATTTAAAGTGGCAGACGATTGGATGCTAATATAGTTATCTTTATAGTTATCATTCTCTGTGTGAACAGGCCTTTACTTTTCAAAAACGCAAAGCTTTTCTGTAGCTGGGTTTCTGTTACTTATCAAATTGCGCACAATGAAATTGATAATTGAAAATCTGCCCAATGGAAATGGTTTGTTTCGCACAAACTCCCATATATTGCAAAAAAAAAAAAGAAAAAAGAACACTCATGAGGTGGTTTTTCAGGCAATTTGAAAAATAAATATTTCGCAAAACTGCAATAAAAACATTTTTTTTTCCCCGCATTTTGTTATAGCAGTTTTTACAGCTCACATGGCGTACATATAAGTCACATGTTCATTCTTTAATGTACTATAACCTCTTGTGCTAATACGGTAGCTGCGATATACATAAACCTACCAACAACGGTAGTCATACCTAATCGCAAGAGAAAAAAATTGTTTTAGACTCAAAACATTGATAAATGGAAACACTAGGCGCATTTCCATTACAGATTTGCGCAAAACTTTGGTGATATTAAAAAGTATTGCGAAATGATGGCGTTTCCAATAACCGATGTAATGCGACTAAAACATAATTTTTTCCTCTAGTGATAAGTCATGGCAACGGTTTTTTGTGGGATTTTGGCTATATTTAATCGAATGTGACCTGTAAATGCAAAAAAAAATTCCAAAAGTTTCCATTGCTGTTTTGCGAAATATATTTTCGAATTGCCTGAAAAACCACCTCATGTGAGCGCAAAAACTTTTTTGCGATATATGGGAGTTTTTGCGCAATTGATGCGTTTCCATTAGGCCTATTTTCAATTCACAATTTCATTTTGTGCAATTTAAGGGGTAATGGAAACGCAGCTACTGCCTTTTCGCAATTATCAACATTTATAAAATATTGCAAAATTTTTGCGCAAATCTGTAATGGAAATGCATCTGCTTTGTAGAACACCTTTGCCATATAAACCCGGAATCTGCCTCTTTCTAATAAATGACTGTAAGCCATTTGTAGGTTTTTCCCCTGAAGGGTGTAAAAACCCTCTCGCTATCAAAACAACATTTGTTTACCTTAGACCAGCCCAACATGACAACAGTGCCTCAACCAATGGTGTGAGCTTGGGGCAAGGAGCTTGTTTTGTCTGACCAATGACAGATAGGGAGTGTTCTGAAAACCTGTTTGAAAACAGACCTTCATTTTGTAATCGTTATAGGCGCTAATGGCATAGAATAACACCCATCTGTTCCACGTTGTGAGGTGCATTTGACAGAATCCTAGATAGGAATGTTAATTGTCCTGATTCCAAAGATATTGTTCAAAGAAAAGGCAATCCTACTGGGCAGTACAAAGAAGATGAGAGAAATGTAGATTAGAGTTATTTAGTACTGATTATAGTTAATTCTAATACTTAATACTTGCACATTTTGAGTTATATATTAGAATACTTTTAGATTAGCAACATGCTAGTGTCAAAGTGTTCTGAATGGTGTGCTGTGAACTGATAAGAAATGAGTTTTGAAAGTAAAACTATAAAATACAACGTAAGGGGTTACAGTTAAACTACGTTTCTTCATAATATCTTCATTTTAAACAAAACCTTGATGACATCTAGATAGCGCAGCCCGAGTAAAACCACTGGGTTTTTTGGAAAGGTTCAGAACACTTCAGCACATTTAATCAAAGTACACAGACTTGAAGATCTGATGCAAATAGACTCAGTCTGACTAAAATCTTAACCGGTTGTAATCATGCAGAGAGCACACAGAAACTCCAAAATGTTTCTATAGCATGTTGGTTCAGCTAGTATGATGGAGAGGGGTTTTCCACACTACAAACTACAGAGGGATTTGTAAGTCACATGACTATGTTATTCTCACTGTATTCATGTAGCGTAGTATGCACACATACAGACTTGTACTGAGGGATTTGGTCAACGTGTTGCACCCTGAAAGACGCCTTCCTGTTTTTTGAGAATGTGGTTAAGATTTACAGTATGTGACATCCCCTCCACACGGGTCTATGCGTGTACCCGTGTCAGTCAGTGAAAACCACCACAAGTAGTACTTTCACTATGGCTGTGGTACTTAGAAACAAAATAGTTCTTGAAAACTTTTGTGTTAATTCTGATTTGCTATATTTTAGATGTTACTTGTTTTTTTACTACAAAAATTTCCTGACTAAATATAACTTTTATATGGTTCAAACAAAACATTATACATTATTTCGTTTTTAAAATCTTAAAGACTGTAAAGAACCTAGATGGTACCTATATAAAGTTGGACCTTGTACTGGTCTATATGCATTTCAGCAAGCAAGCTTAAAAATAATAGAAATGAAACTGAAAAAGGTTGTTGCTGCCACCATGTGGTTAATAAAAGTAGTGAACCAGCAGCTCAAAGTCTTTGTGTTTTTGTTCTTTTTGAACAAACAGACAGTGAAGGGCATTTCAAATTCAGAAAAAGTAAAGCTTAAATAGTAAAACCTGAGATCTAATTAAAATAAAATAGTATGCATTCCATAGAAATGAACCGGACAACATACTGAGATCTGAGGCATAAACAGATGAAAAAACAACGAACGGAAGAAAAGCTTCATATTTTTTAATTGAAGCTTAGAGTATAACGCTGTCAACGTATGCACTCTACCATATTGTATAAAAAGTACAAACAACAGAGACAATGTAAACATCAACACGATATAAAATACAGGCAGAGTGTATAATAGCAGTATGTAGCAGTAGGTGCGGTCATACTAGACTTCCTGTCACGTGAACACATGAATGCAAGTTTACTAAGACATCTTGTGCTTTGTTTTGAACTGCTCATTAGTATGACCAAAGAAAAACAGGATCTAAATGTCATAGATTGACCTTTTGGCCCAATGCAATGCAAAGAATAAAAACAGTGATAAATACAGCATTGCTGTAAAGCGGAGTAGATAATATAGCATTTTAAATGCATTATTTGTCAGTTATAATAGATTCAAACAGGTGGTATAGAGAGTGGCATCACATCCTGTTGGCCATATTAATTTTGCACGCTCCAAGTCTAGTTTGACCGCATCTTAATTCCTAAATGTGTTATGTGTATAAAGTATGGAGGATGAGTAATGGTTTCTGAGGTTTTAGTCCGAAGTGATTTCCGACATAATGGGGTAGATCTAGTGTTTATCTGAAGTTAATTGATGACAATTGTATGAAGTCCATACAAAACACCCTTATTGATGTAGGGTGAAAAAAATATACAATTAACTGTATGTCGTAAAAATCAAGGCCTAAAAACGGCCTTTATACTGTCCACTTCACTGCTTCAGTCAAGTCCGAACATGTGAAATGTTCTGATACGGTACTAACACAACCGTAAGTGAAATGTGAGAACAACCGCAACGATATCAGTCATAAGAACGTTCATAACAGTGCTATAATTAAAAACCGAAAGCATTAAAACCGGGAGAAAGGGACTATCGAACCAAAGGAAGGTTAAGTAAGATGGGCGGAGCTTAAAAGCTTGCCGACACCTGCTACAGTACTGGGGGACACGAAGATCCCCACATGCCGTGCATCTTGAAATGTGCTTGGAAGGGGTAAAGGGGTAAACCCATTCAAGTGCCATAAAGGTCAACGGCCCTGTTTCAGTCTGTCTATGTGGAAGGTGAGTTTCAGGGCAGGACCCAACTTCAGCCCCATGTATTTCATCATAACATCACTGCGGAGCAGGAGCAGAGCCTTGCCATCAATTTCCTGTAACAGAAGAATCCAGACATGAAAATGTTTAGCATTTTATTGCACAAACAAGAAGACTGAACATCTACAAAAAAAAAAAAAACTTTACATACCAATGTTGTCAAAATGACTATCGATACAAAGCAAGACTGCTTCCCTTCCCTTCCCAAGAAATTAAATCTTTTACAATCCCTGAAATGTCTTGGATGGTAAAATAACTTTAAAAAATTGCAGTGTGGTCCAAGATTAAGTCTGCAGCTATCTAAAAAGGTCATCTTAAAAAGTGAAAGGCTTGTATGAAACAAACTAAACACAAGAGGCAATAATAATTCAGTTATTTCTATATATTCCAGGGTATCTGCAGAGTTTTTAGACTTGTACAAATAAAATAAATACCACATATTACTACAGGGCAAACACCTCAAATCAGTTATATTTGATTTTTTTTACTTAGACTGAGGCAGACATTCAACTAGGAATTAATATTGCTTATCAGCAAAGCAATAAAATACTCAAGACATGTTTTAATCAATATTATTAGAGGTCAAGTGATAAAGGATTTCACTCATACAATGATGTGTTTGAAGAAATGCAATAAACAGATTATAATGCTGATACAAAATCTATAAAATGAATGTGTTAAATAATGTTCTTAGCCTTTCCTTCCTGGGATGGAGTGGCCAAAAATACTAGTAATACGTTTTTTATGAAATAAAAATACCAATATAACCAGAAAAATGTATGCATGATGTGAGACTTTTGATTATAAACAACCATGCAACATATTACAAAATATAAAGCTTATTCATACATATTCCTGTTTTCCCCTGACTTTTTAGCACTTGATATTTGATCAAACTTTTAAAGTAAACCTGGGTATTAAGACTTGTATGGCTTAATGTTATATTAAGCCAAGATGTCTGAAACATGTAGTAGAAAACCCATGAAAGATTTAGGTAATTAAAAAAAACATAATTTTATACATATTTTGAACTATGTGAAACCATTATGAATATGATATGAAATTGTTGTACTTGGTGAGCTACTTTCACTACCTGTTTATATTTTTACCGCAACACAACTTGGAAAATAAAATATTGATCAGGTGACCACAGCTACTGAATGAGATTACAGGTGGCGACAGATTTTCCCCACAAGGAGTCTAAACGCCCCCGGATATCATGTGAAATCTGTGCTGAGAAACTCCTTCAGTGGCTACGGCGTCATGACAAGTTTTGCCATGTTTACATCCTGCCAGGATGGCATCTAGCGATTCTTGTCTCTGCCGTTTGTAAGCTCTTTTATTAGCTATGGTCTAATAAAAGCCTCAAAGGCATCAAAGTGGAGAGAACAAAGCCACGGGTCTTTTGGAAGTTTTATTCTTCCACAGGCATCTTCCCAGTCTTTTCTTCTCTTCCTTTCACCAAGAAAAGCAGTGAAGTTATACATTGCTTCTCTCGCTGCCTTTTGACTGAAAATTACAACCAAAAGCCACACAATGTGGCATCGTATCTGTATTTTATTTTCAGACTTGTGTATTCGGAGTTGTGTTGCAGTAAAAATAGCAACAGGTAGCACAAGTGCAGCCATTTCACGTCATCGAAATAATGGCACCCCCCAGTCCAAAATATGTATAAAACAATGTGGATTTGTAATAACGCAAGTCTTTCATTGTTTTATTTTAGACATCCTTTACATTATATTACGCCATGCAAGTCTGGCAGGTGGCTGAGGTTCCCTTAAACAAAATTGAAAAATCCTACAAAACTGAAGAGTTTCAGAGACCCACTGGGACCCTGTATTTCTCACTTACATGTTTGCGGAAGAGGTCTGCGTGCGGTCCGAGTTGAGGGTCGATGTCTCTGATGAACTGCATTACATCCTCCACTGTCCACAGGTTGGGGTCTTGTCCACTGGATCGCGGGCTTTCTCTCGAGCTCAGAAAACGCTCTGAACCTGGGTGGCAATCATAAGACATATCAGTAAAAAAAGGTTTTGAGGTTGATAAGTTGTTCTTATTGTGTTCATGATTTACAATTTACAAAAAGTATAAAACCACAAATGGAAAAAAAATCTTTTTTACAATTATTTGCAATTATACAGTACTGTGCAAACGTTTTAGGTCATAAGTATTTTCACCACCAACAAAATGGTTTTAAGTCAGTTATTTCTATCTTTTGCTGTAGTGCGTCAGTAGGAAAATATCAGTTTACATTTCCAAGCATTCATTTAGCCATTAATTATAATAATCCAATGAGATTTTTGTTTGCACAAGGAATCTGACAACAGCCAGTGTTCCAAATAGAGATCTGATCTCATCATCATCCAGTCTGTTTGGAATGACATGAAAAAATAGAACAAACAGAGAGAGACTACATTTAGAAGAACTGTGGCAATGTCTCCAAGATGCTTCGAGAAACCTACCTGCAAAGCTACAGTACTGTTAAAAGTTTTAGGCACTTGTGTAAAAATGCTGTAAAATGAGGATGCTGTCAAAAATAGATTTGATTTATCAGATAACTTCTAGCAACAAAATTAAATCAACATTTGGTGTGACCATCCTTTGCGTTTAAACTAGCTTTTGCCCTAGGTGCACTTGCACATAGTTTTTCAGGTAGCTTTGCAGACACACCTTTGAACCAAAGTTTTCTTTATTTTCATGACTATGAAAATTGTAGATTCACACTGAAGGCATCAAAACTATGAATTAACACGTGAATTATATACATAACAAAAAAGTGTGAAACAACTGAAAATATGTCATATTCTAGGTTCTTCAAAGTAGACACCTTTTGCTTTGATTACTGCTTTGCACACTCTTGGCATTCCCTTGATGAGCTTCAAGAGGTAGTCACCTGAAATGGTTTTCACTTCACAGGTGTGCCCTGTCAGGTTTAATAAGTGGGATTCCTTGCCTTATAAATGGGGTTGGGACCATCAGTTGTGTTGTGCAAAAGTATATAAAGAATTAAATATTTTATATAATTAAATATAATTCCACATGTATTAATTCATAGTTTTGATGCCTTCAGTGTGAATCTACAATTTTCATAGTCATGGAAATAAAGAAAACTCTTTGAATGAGAAGGTGTGTCCAAACTTTTGGTCTGTACTGTAGGATTCTTGAAGCACTTGAAAAACATTTTTTTTTTGTTGGTGAAAATATTAGTGGCCTAAACCTTTGCACAGTACTGTATATTACATTAACATCATAGCAATTTTGAGTAAAACTGAAATATGACTCAATTGCTTTTGTTTTAACAGCAGCGCTGTGGTTTTGTCGACCTGACTTTGTGTGTAAACGATCTTCAATGATGAGCTAGTATGTACCTGTTGAGCCCAAACGATGTAGTTTCCCCGGTGAGCTGCTACTTTGAGAAAGGGAACGCATTGCCAAGCCGTGTCCGGGAGACAAGTGTGTTTTCTCCAACACCTCTGAGCTGCCAACCCCATTCTCCAACAGGAAGGGCTCTGATCAAACACGATACAAAAACGCTTATAAAGAGGGCCAACAGACAGTGGAGTTTACTAATTAAATGCTGTTTTAACAATAGAACAGTGTAAAATACCTTCTGATGAGAGGCGGTGGCTTTTTACTATTTTGTGTGGTACAGAGTTGCTGTTGTAGGCGTCATGTTGAAGGAATCGCTTAGTGCCCCGACCAGGTCCAGAACTCAGACCTTCTGCAAAGTTTCTTCTCTCTACAACACACACAAGGCTCTCTTTTGATATCTACACAACATTTAAAGATCAAAGAATGCACAAATATAGTAATGTGCAACAGCAGATGTGTCTGCACGCATGAGCGCTGACCTGTGTACGTCCGGCTGTCATAGTGAACCCCTCCCACAGGGACGGGCTGACTACCAAACAATGGGTCGCAGTGCAGGTTATGACAGAGTTTCTCCAGGAAGCGCAGCACATAAGTCACACTGTTCACTGCCGGCAGTGTTAAAGTGTGGTGTTGCTGCTCAAAGTAGGCTGTAAAAGTCAAATAGGCAAGTTCAGTGGTCATTGTTAGTCATTGTTAGTCTATGCTCAAACAGATTCGAAAATCTATTTGTTATTGCAGAAAAATTGTAATTAAATATTTTTCCCAAACCATGCTCTAATAAGTTTCCAAAATAGGGCTTTCGAGGCTCTTAGTTCATTTTTATTAGTGTCTGTGTGTTCTGACCTGATATGAGCTCTCCTCCATGGCCTGGTTTGAGGCAAGAAAAGATTGAGCTCTGGTTATGTGCACAGTCAACACAAGCCTGAACGCACTGTTGCAGCACAGAGGAAGCTCGGCCCGGCCCAAAGTGATCTGGCAGTGACTGAACACGGCGTGCGTCCAGATGAGGACCCACTTTCCCGTACTTATTCAGGTACACACATACTGAGACACACAGATAATAATTGCAGAGAGGTTATTAGCAAAGACATGACAAGGAATGAAATATTTATTCATTAGGGAAAAGATGTGATACAGATGTGAGAGTACCTGTAGGAGCCTGTAAGGCAGAGCTGGGAATAGTGGCGTTGTCCAGTGGAACTGAGCTGGTGTCTGGCTCTGGAGTGCTACTGCTTGGGGACGTTGGCATAGGGTTGGGTCCCAGTCGGGCTTTTCTCTATGTACAAATAAAAATGGTCAGGAGGAATCTGCATAAATAATGATAGCTTATAATTAGCACTTTGATGTTTGCTGAAGAGTTGCACCTTGCTGCCAGGTTTGGGGCCTCTCTTTCTTGGGGCCTTGATGGGATCTGTTGGGTTCTGCTGCACTTTCAGGGGCCAGTTGGCTGGCAGTTTGCCTCTGGGTTTGCTGATAGGTCTACCAGGACCTCCAATTGTTCCTTCAAGCCATGCTGTCCTCTTGGCCCAGCTTAGCTACAAGACAAAATATATTAAATATGTAACACATTCAAACTCTTGTTTAAAGTATTTAGGTAAAAAGGTAATTTACCTTAAAAATATTTTTACAAGCTAACATTAACCTTATTAACCCAGGAAAACAGATGAAAACTAAATGGATAGTTTACAATCTATCCATTGCATCCATATCTCATTCACACAAAGCATATTTAACAAACCCTGGCCTCCTAAAATGTACATCAAACATTTTATTTACCCAGTGTGATATTACTTGTGGATACAACCCCAGATAGCTAATGATGTTGATTTATATCTTAATTTTTTAATTTTCATTTAATAGGTCTGCCCCCTAACAGTTGACTAACCGTTAGGCTTGTTTGATCAAAATTGTAAAGCAAATTTTTTTTTAATCACCAGGAAGTGGTGAAGTCTGTGACGGACAGATAATTAACAACTGGTATGTGGTAATACAGTACTTTGGCCAGAATATCCAATTGCTTGCCTATCATTCATCAACTACAAATATGGCTTATTATCTGATATATGTAAGTAGTAGCAACTTTACATGGCTGCTCAATCTAATGTTAAGTTTACCTGGAAAAATGTCTGCTATAAGTGCGAAAGCTAGTAGTAGCACGCCTACTGCATAACAGATGGAGGCGCCGGTGCGGTCACTTGCTCTTAAAATACAAAATTTTTTGGTCATACAGACAAGAGTAATACAACTTTTGAATTGGTAAAGACTCAACATTTATTTGAGCACACTCAATAACAACAAAACATTGCTCTTTTGTAAAATAATGAAATCAAACAGGATGCACTTTCTGCCGTCTCAGTCTCTTCAGCGTGTCAAAAAAACCTGAAACGCTATGTAAATTTGCCTTAAAGAGAGCAAAATGTCTACTTTCAAATGAACCAATTCAACTGAAAAACAAATATTCTCTAATTATGTAATCCATATCTATTACTTGACCATCAGCTTAAAATTAACGACTACTAGTTGACCAGAAAAAGATCTTTAGTCAAGGGCAGTCCTAGCATTTAATAATGTGAGATACAGTGTAGTGGAATGAAAAAAACATCAAAAGCTCTAAAGAAAAAGAAAGTTTACAGAACTTTTTTCAACTTCAAGGCTGGGTTTTTAGAATGCATGTCATGTGTGATATGTGAGCGCAACGGTTAAATGCATCTGTGTAGCGCATGTTTACTTAAAAAAAAAAACAAAGCATAAAGCAATGGAAAAGCAGTGCAGTGGAATGCAAAAACGTGTTTTGTTTTAACAGCGCCTAACTTTGCATAAAGGAAACCTAGGTATCAAATCCCTAGGAAAGGGCACAATAGGACATCCCTGATGTAACCTAACCAGACAATAGTTTTTGAGCAAGTCTGAGGATTGTCAACCTTCATGTTTTAAAAGAATTTTGATGATCAAGATGACAAGAATTTTTTCAGTAAAATTCTCGTCCCTAATGGTACACATTAAAGATGCGCGGATCCGCTCAAACGTCACCTGAATCCGCTGCTTCAAATAAATTATCCACCTGTCTTAAGTAGCATGGGTATATTTGTAGCAATAGTCAAAAATACATCACATGGGTCAAATTGATTGAAAAAATCATTAGGATATTAAGTAAAAATCATGTTCCATGAAGATATTTTGTATATTTTTCACCATAAATATATCAAAACATAATTTTTGATTAGTAATATGCATTGCTAAGAACTTCATTTGAACAACTTTGAGGTGATTTTCTCAATATTTAGATTTTTTTGCACCCTCAAGATTCCAAATTTTTTAAATTGTATCTTGGCCAAATATTGTCTATTGTCCTTACAAACCATACAATAAGGATATGCGATAACACTTATTTTGTTTTCGATACGATACTGATACTTTAAGGCCAGTATCATCGATTGCGACATCGATAATGATACTTCTAAACTTAACTTTTAAATTATTACATTTATTAAATTACTAAGAGTGAAATATGTAATTTATACCCCCTTAACTTTATATTTGAAATGAATTTAAACATTTAATATGCCTTAATTGCAACTTATTAAATTACATTTTTTACACATGATTAAAATAATGTTTACTGTAGTGGTAACTACAAAACCTATAGTTGAAAATACTTAGTTTCATAAGGGGCTGCCAGTGACAGGCTGTTGCACACATAAAATGCAACATTTTTATTCTGACAGTGTATGATTTATATAAACATTACTACAAAACATGATCAATGAACTTTAAATGTTAATTTAAATAAATGTAATTGCACAAATTATGCAGGATACAATTTCGATTAGTTTATTGTGTTATAACTCAAACATGTTTTTTTTTTTCTGTCCTGATAAACATTGTTCTGGGCTGCCGTTCCCAAAAGCATCAATACTTTCTTATGATACTTTTGGGAAATGCAGCCCTGTTTGAATGCACTGTCTGAAGTTAGTGAAAGCTCTCTGTGATTGATTGGTTCTGTCTTGCAACATTTGCGTGCGTTCAGATGAGTAGGAAAATAGTTCTATCCTGCACAGTTATTCCCTAACATAGGTTATACGTCCAATTCAGTGCATATTGTACGCCTTATTTTTTGTTAAATAAACAAAATCACTGCTAAATAAAACACACCTTAGTATCGATATTTTTTATGTAAGTATTAATACTTTCGATACATCAGTATCAATATATCAACACTTCAGGATCGATATGCCCATCCCTACCATACAACAATGGAAAGTTTATTTATTGTGCTTTCAGATGTATAAATCTCAAATTCAAAAAATTGACCCTAATGAGGGTTTTGAGGTCCAGGGTCCCGTATTTTTCTCTGAATTAGAAATCTACCCCAACCTGCAAACCGTTACCCCAGAAGTGTCTCTTCATGCTGTTTCACTATTGATGGACGCCCGCCCAAGCCGCATATAATTAAATAATTGAAGATGTATTTTAAACGACTAAAAAAACACCATCAAATCTTTAATCCTTGTTGTTCACAACTAGAGTTTTAAGTGTATTCATTTTGTCTGTAGGCTATGGCACAACAAAGTAGGACATAGCAATAAACGCAATTAAACTGGACAAAACAACCACTTAGCTAACTAACCCATGGTAGAACCCTAAAAATCGCATGGTTAGATTAGCCTACACTTTTTTAATAGCACAAACATAGACTTTACTCCCTTCAAACTTTAACTGGAATGTCACTGTTTCTGTCACTGCAACTTCCCAAACAGGCTAACGCACACACAAAAATGAAACATGTTGAGCCTGTCTGTCTGATAATAAAGATGAATTTTAAAACATGTTTATATTTAAAAGAATGTAGTTGATATTTGCATAATTATTAATTAGGGATGTAACGGTATTATCAATATTGTGGTATCGTGTTCACATGATGGTATGAAACGAAAGGACTTCCAGGCAAAAGGTATAGATTTTTTTTAAATATATTTAAACTTCTTATTCTAACATAAAAGATCTTTAAAGTTGTATTTGTCAAACAAACTAAAACCGAAAGCACAATATGGCTTAATACCTTCATCAAATCTGTTTTCGCTGCATGTTTAAAAGCGAAGCGAGCACTTCGTTCAGGCGATCGGCTTGTGATCCTGTGTTTTCCGTGCCTCAGAACGCCACCGTTCACAGTGAATGCAGTGAACTCGCTTATTGCATGTGCTGTCAGTATAGGGGTGCAACGGCCATGAGTTATGCTTTATTTTCACATTTGCGTAATTCCCAACATTTTAATGGGCAGATGATTACAGCATTTCATTAGTTTTAGTGAGACGCATTTTTGTAAGCCTGTTTTCACTGAAGCTGATGTTTTCCATCAAAATAAAAGCTCTACTGCAGCAGTTGTAATATGTGACCCTGGACCACAAAACCAGTCATAAGGTTAAATTTTACAAAACTTAGATGTATACATCATATGAAAGCTCAATAAATAAGCTTTCTGTTGATATATGGTTTGTTAGGATCGGACAATATTTGGCCGAGATACAACTATTTGAATATCTAGAATCTGAGGGTGCAAAAAAATCAAAATACTGAGAAAATCACCTTTAAACTTCTCCAAATTAGGTTCTTAACAATGCATATTACTAATCAAAAATTACATTTTGATATATTTATAGTAGGAATTTTACAAAAAATCTTCATGGAACATGAACTTTACTTAATTTCCTAATGATTTTTGGCATAAAAGAAAAATCAATAATTTTGACCCATACAATGTATTTTTGGCTATTGCAACAAATATACCCCAGCGACTTAAGACTGGTTTTGTGGTCCAGGGTCACATATATATATGATTTTTGCTTTACACTACAGTAGGGAAATTACAACTGCTGCAGTAGAGCTTTTATTTTGATGGAAAACATCAGCTTCAGTGAAAACAGGCTTACAAAAATGCATCTCACTAAAACTAATGAAATGCTGTAATCATCTGCCCATTAAAATGTTGGGATATATATATATATATATATATATATATATATTTTTTTTTTTTTTTAAGTGCAATTGTTTTACAATATATGGCTATTACTGTCATAGGAATACGATATAAAATTGTGCTGTTATTATTATTATTATTATTATATTCTAATTTGTTTGGCTTCCTAAAACACAAAGAGGGTTGAGTCCCCTTTAAAGGACTTTTTTTGACTTAAGTTTTCTTAGTTAAGAACATGGGCTGGAGCTCTTAAAGTGCATTAGAAAGAATAATAAAATCTAAAAATTTCCAAGTCTTTATTTGTCTTTTTTTTTAAATATCGCAATAAATATCATAGCGTGGACTTCAAATTGAGGTACTATTGTAGCATTCCTATTAATAATCTATCTCATCTACCCGCAACCTGCCCGCAATTAATCACAATGTATTTTTTTTATTACCCGACCTACTCGATCTGCAGATTATTCACAGCACCCACAATCTACGCATCACTAGTGCCCCTGCTATTGACTTGTGATTACACTAAATACAGTTATACCTTGCTTCCTGGTTTGGGGCCTCTCTTCTTCGGGATTTTAATAGATTCCAGTTCCTTTCCAGGCGGGCTTGTCTGGGAACCAAGTGTTCCTTTCTGACCCCAGGGCCCAGCAGACAGTTTAGCTTTCTTGCGGCCAGGTTTACGTTTATTCTGGGGTGGGGGTCTGCCTGGTGTAGGTGGCATGCCGGTGCCCTCTATGCCACCCTCTGGTAGGGCACCAAGTGCACCTAGCGTCTTTGGTAACCCAACTGCAAAAAATAAAAAAATTAAAAAAAAAGAGAGAAAGAAAATACAGCTTAAATAGGGCAATACACCACAACGTGCAGCAACAAACACAGAAGCAGAAGACGAGAAAGGCAGGCTTTGTGTGCAGAGCTGACCCATTTTTCTTTGAGCCATTCTAACAAAGAAATGAGTTGTGTTACACATTTTTGGTGCTAGTGGCCTCTGAAGTAGGGTTGTGCCGATAGACGATAGTATCGTGTATCGACGATAGTCAGAGATATCGCCTGTTGCTGATGCCTTTGACGATAGTTAGACGATTATTATTATTATCCGTCAACAAAGAACTTAACTTTAGCAATGCAGCACAGAGAGTCTGTTCTAGGATGCTTCAGAAACTTGCCGCGGTATAAACACACGCATAGAGGCCACAGCGCCTTAACACACCGCGTGCAGTGAGAATGGGAGATTTTCATCATACAGTACGGTGGTAGATTCACTGATTCTAAAGGGAGTGTTATATTATATTTGCATTGCAGTCATTAGGATAACAGAGGTAGTAAAACCTGGTTCAGGATGAATTAATTACGATGTATCATAATCAGTCTGTATATAGTAAACATAAACATTCATCTCAGTAACGTCTATAGGCGTTAATTAGAATTACGATGCGATCAGATGGCGCTAAACATACGCACGTGAATTACACGCGCATCACTTCTCCGCATTCAATATGAACTGAACTACAACATCACCCTCATGATAACGGTCAGACATACAGCGGTAACATTATAGCAATATGACGGGTAAAGAAAGATTCATACATTTACATTCTGGCACGCACATTTACAACTCACTCACTGACGATTGCAGAGAATGAAACCGAAAGTAACTTGAACAACTCCGGCAGATCTACAGTGAGAGAGCTCTGTACACGCACAACTTAATCATATGCCAAAAGAAAGTCTACCTTTACAAAACGAATAAGGAATTTAGTCCATAGATAATTAATTAAATTAGCACGATAGTATCGTGTATCGGCGATCTCTCAGGCTGACGATAGGGCGATATGAAAATTGAGCATATCGCCCAACACTACTCTGAAGTGCTACAGAGATGAAAAGAAAATGCGAGAGAGCACAAGAAAAGAGGAAGAGAAGAGAGAGAATGAAAGACGGAGAGAGAAAGAGATCCACAAATCTGAATTAATCTGAGATTCCTGCAAACAAAAAAGCTAGAGTAAATGAAAAGCTTGCAACTTTACCCACACTGAACATTTCTCAAAATTCCTTGTGAACAAAAAACTAAAGCAAGCCAAAAACACCAGAAGAACTAAATGATCAAACTCAAGCAGAAGACAGCAATCACAAACAAACACACTTCAGCGTTTACAGACCTGTTAGCAAGGCCAGGATTGCAGTTTGCACTCATCCAACTCAGAAAAACGAAGACTGTAGGACCTCACTGAACGAGGGTCTGTTCTTGATCTTGCAGCGTGTGTCAATTTGTGGCATCTTATTCTCTCAGTCAATTCACTTCCTTCCTGTCCCTTAGTTTCGATCTGCTCTCTAAAGCCTTAAACTCTGCGAATAGTGACACAACGACTGTCTTTCTAGTACTGTTAACCCTGAAAGTCTTTTAAGCACAAACCAGTTAAGTTTGTTCTGGCTCTTTCCCAGACTGATACGTTTACACATTTTCCCAGTTTTCTTCAAACATAAAAACACTCACAAATAAAACACAATAACAACTCGCTTACCCCGACTAGCTGTGAAGTTCAGTGAGTGTGTGTTTAGAGGCCCAAAAAGGTTTGTCTTCCTCTGCCAAACTTGCTGGCCTTGCGTTGTCTCTTTAACCCTCTTCTCATCCCACTCAAACAGTCACACTAGCTCTTTAATGCGAGGCCTGCTATTGGGCACAGGGTTTGCAGCCATGCCAGCTGGGTGGGTGCCAACCCCTTGTAAACCAAAACTCCCATGTTCTCTCAGATCAAATGCTTTTATTGCTTAAAGGAATAGCTCACCCAAAAAATATAAAATGCAGTCATTTATTCACCATTTACTCATCACTGGGTGGGTTATGCTATAAAAACTGCTTTTTATTTTGTGTTATTCCCTCTAAATTTTCCATTTCTCTACCCAGACTATTTTTTGTCTCTTCTTTGTATTGTTTATTCTGTCTTTACTTCTGTGGAGTCACATTTGCACTGTTAAAGTAAAACAGTTTTTTCCCACAGAATTAAACTTACCTGGCTAATGCAAGTTTCCACAGATACTCTTAGAAATTGCTTTGGTATAAAAAGATCCATTATGAACACACATGTGCATTAAAGGGGTCATGAACTGCTTTTTAAAATTATTTTGTACTGTTCTCTGAGGTCTACGTATAATGTTATCAAGATTTTTTTTTTTTTTTTACATAAAAAACATTATTATTTAATTTAGAAGTAATAGGCTATTTTCTGTCCTGTTTTGACCCACCTCATCAGAATGCTCTGTTTGAATAGGCGTGGTGGATTGCAGACTCGTAAGTAAATGATTAACATGGCTAACACTTTTGTATGTTTGACAGCCTACATCCCTTATAGATGGCCACTGCTGCGATTTAGGTTAAAAACGCATAAATACTCAGTAGATATCGAGCAATCTGTAATAAGACAAAGCAATAGGGACCACATAATAAAACAGTTACTCACACTTGTGTGATGCAACATTACTGTAGGATCCAATATAGTTGGTACATCGTCATTATAGTTAAAATTTTTCTGAAAATCCCACGTCAAATTGTGCTATGTTTGTAAACAAATCCGCTGTAAAATGAAGTGAACAAAGGGCTGAGTTCTTACTGACACAGTCTGAAACTTAATTAAAAATAAAATTAATTCACTTTTTGCTAATGTTGGGATCAGAAGGCTGTTTTTCCACAACTTGGCACTGCACAGCATCTTCTACACCATAATGGCAAAGCAAATAACAGTTTTAACATATTTTTGCAAATTTATTAGAAATTAAAAACCTAAATGATTCCATTGCATAAGTATTCATGCCCTTATCTGGGACAGTTGAAATTAAGCTCAGGAGCAATTCATATTGACTGTTGATGTTACTTCACTTTGAGTAAAGTTAACCTGTGGCAAATTCAATTGAATGGGTATGATTTGGACACATCTTATTAAAATATCTAACAGCTGAAAATTCACAGCAGAGAAAAAAAATAACCCCTGAGGCAGAACTGGCTGTATAACTCAGAGACAGGACTGCATCAAGCCACACATCTGGGGAAGAGTTCAGAAAAAAAATCTGCTGCATTGAAGGTTCACAGAAGCATGTAGTCTCCATTACTCTTAATGGAAGAAGTTTGAAACAACCATGACTCCTCCTAGAGCTGGCCTCCTGGCCAAACTGACCAATTGATTGAGAAGGGCCTTGGCAAGAGTGGTGACCAAGAACCTGATGGTCACTCTAGTTGAGCTCCATGATCATATATGCAGGTGGGAGAAACTTACAGAAGGACAAACATCACTGCAACACTTCACCGATCTGGGCCTTATGGTGGTGTGGCAAGACTCAATCCTCTCCTCAGAAAACACACTTAGAATTTGCAAGAAAGCACCTAAAGGACCCTCAGACTGTGAGACACGAGATTCTGTGATCTGATGTTCTATGTCAATGAAGAAGAAAAAATTGATGAAAACCCAGTCCAGAACATTCAGAACCTCAGACTGGTCAGAAGGTTCACCTTCCAACAGGACAATGATCCTAAGCACACAGCAAGAGTGGCTTATAGACAACTCTGTGAATATAATTGAGTTGCCCAGCCAGAGCTTGGGCTTGAAGCCAATCAAACATTTCTGGAGAAACCTAAAAATGTCTGCCAGTTCCCATCCAAGCTGACAAGAGCTTGAGAGGTGAAGAGGTGAGGTGAAGAATTGCAAATAATTGCCAAATACAATGCTTGTCACATCGTACCCCAAAAGACGAGAAAGAAATAGCTGTGAAGGTGCTTTAGCTAAGTACTAAGATAAGGGTATGAATATTTATGCAATGTACTTATTTGAGGGTTTTTTTTTTTCATTTTTAATACATTTATGAATTGGTGGCAATTCTGTTTTTGCTTTGTCATGATGGTGCATGGAGTGTAGATTGATGTGGAAAAAAGTCATTTAAAACAGTTTAACATAAGGCAGCAACATAAAACGTGAAAACAAATTAAGGACTATGAATACTTTCGCAAGGCACTATATGTCAAAAGATCAAGAGAATTTTGATTTCTCAGTTCATGACACCTCTAATTTGCTGACCCCAAATATTTGAACAGCAGTGTATTTAGAACTGACCTCTTTATTCCATATCTTCCGTTCTTGTACATCTTACCTCCATCCATTCCTGTGCACAATTGCCCATGTAAGCTTGTCAGCATGAGAAAATCTGAATTCATACTGAATAATCCACACCTTTATTGCCTGGTGGCTGCAAGTTGTCTCCGGTGAGTGCACACCAGCCAACTGGGAAGATGTCTCTGGAATCATAGCGGCAGTAGTAATCAAAAGCACCCCGCCAGCCATCAAAGGTGATCAGAACCTCCCCGCCCCGCAGCGCGCCCACTGTGGCAGGACAGATGAAGTGAGGATTCTTCCTGTCCACTGCCTCCAGCTTCATCCCCACCTGAAAACAGTTCTGCTCCGGAGCAGGTGGTTCTTGCTGAAGGAACAAAAAAGTAAGTAAAGTAAGTGAAATATATCAGACAAAAAGTAAAGAGATGCAAAGCAAACTTATCCACCTTTTTCTTTAACATAGAAGTAAGCCTGTGGGTGAGACTTCCGGTTCATTAGCCGCTATAACGAGAAGAATAACAACGTGCAGAAAACAGTAAAACTGTTTGTACTTCAAACCAATGTGTTTCACAATTAAGATAATACATTAAAATATTATGGTAAGACACCAATTTGCAATATTACGCAGCAAAACAAGCTGTTTTGTACAGCCAAATGCGGATGAGACCGGAAGCCACACCCATAAAATTTACAAATGATCATGCACACTCTTACAGGAAGAAAAAGGTGGATATTTTTGCTTCTTTTAGCGTAAAATGACCAGAAAATGTTAAAATAATCTTTGAACTTGAACCTTTAAACTATTGTGTGTGTTTGTTTGTTGCTATTTGCGACAGATACCTTGTGAAAGATTCGGGCTGGAGCCATTTCTGCTCCGTTGAGTGTTTTTAATAAGAACATGGGCCATGACGATGCATTTAAACGAAACCCTAGAGAAGAACACAACACATTCACAGTCAATTATTAGTCCAATTTTATCAAAGCACATTGTAATAATGGCAAGGATGTTACTGATTACTTGTGTTAAAAGATGGCAGTGTTTTGACTAAAATTGTTTTTTGTGTCATTTTCTCTAGTTTATGAGATAAAAAAAAAGTTATAAATAGAATCAAGTTTTTGAATTGTGAAATTCATGTATCTGGAATGCTAAATAATAATAAAAAAGACAACAAACTAATGGTCTAATTTACAACGGAGTTGAGCAAAAGGTTGTCTTTCTCACCTAGTGGCGGCTGCAGCATGCCTCCATTCTTCTCGCAATTTCCAATGGGCTGGATTTCTGAGGAGTCCACCAGGCGCCAGAAATCATTCTTGTTGTCGCTACCGTCAAGTCGCAGGCGGAGGCGGGAGCCCGTCAGGCCCACCACGGTAGCGATGCAGGTGGATGTAGTGTTTCTAGGATCTTGAGCTTCCAGCTTCATGCCAGCCTTAAACTCATTCACCGGAGGGGCTGTGCTCTAAGAATAAGGATTTTTTTTTCTTTTTTTTTATGTGTAGTGACAATGACATTTATAAATGGCCCAAAATAATGACATGCTCTACATTTGCATAAGTGCATAAAAAAAAAGACTTACCTGTCTGAAGCAGTGAGGAGGAGCAGCAACTGCTCCTGTTTCTTTAAGGTACTTCTCCCAGCTGAAAAGTCCTGAAAATTAAAGGTAAGCATGTCAGCATCAAATGACTCTTGGTGCATTCACACCGGACGCGACTTGCGCGAATGAATCGCGCTATTCGCGCGTAGTTGGACGCTTGAACATTTTAGTTTACTCGCTTCATTCGCGCGTAAAAACTCACGTCATTCGCGCGTGAAATTTACTTCACAACAGACGCGAATTCGCGTCATGGGAGGGGCGTCTGCCACTAGTCAGCGGGAAAGTAGTTGTAAAATAGGTGAATGAGCTCAATTTGCCAGCTTTAGCTTGCTTGTAGTCTCAATATGTATATATATGTAGGTCATATTGAGTAAAGAGCGGTTTTTTTTTTAAAACTTACCAGATTGTCCGACCTCTTCACTCACTTTCTATCAAACAAGATCCTTTTTTTTTCCGTTTCTATAAAAGTACAAAGATGTATGGAACAGCTCCGAGTAACCACAGACAGGCAACGGTGATTTTGTCCTCCATTGTTGTTTCAGATTTCTGCCTCCATCACTACTAGAGCAAGCTCCTGATTGGTTAACGCGGCGCGAATTTTCGCCAAAGTTCAGATTTTTGAACTTACGCGTTTCGCGCGAATGGTGCGGCAAACGCTTGAAACGCTCAACTCGCGCCGCGTCATTCGCGCCACCTCATTCGCGCATTTCGTGCCGCAGGATGGCTATTCGCATCTTTGCATTGACTTAACATGTAAATCACTCGCGCTTGCCGCTTCATTCGCGTCCGGAGTGAACGCACCATTAGGATTCTGTCTTCATCTTGTTTTAGCAAGTCTGTCTAGCAACATGATGGTCAATATTGAGATATAATCTAAACTCAGGGTTTCTGCAGATATGAACAAGTGAAATTTAAGACTTTTTAAGACATTTTTAATACCACCTTATATGAAATTTAAGACCGAAATCTGTAATGGAAATAGATATTATATTACATGCATACATGTAATATTTAATGTGTTTAATGTAAAAAGTAAACACAATTTCATGGCTGTCATAAATTAAATTTATTACTACGATATACTGTGAACTTTTCATATCAGCAGATACTATTCCACACAAAATATCCCCATAAAAGTACCACTAGAAATATCTGACGTAAAAAAAAAAAATTCTGAAGCAATATTTTCATCAGTGCTCTATTAGCTTTTACATCTTAAATCTGCATATTTGATTTACCTTTATAAAGGCCTTTTTTTTACTTTTGAAATGTATGCATTACCTTTGAAATTTATTTTATGAATTTATCAATAAATTCTAAATGGCTGTTAGCAGTGAGATTACACAATTTACACTGCAAAATGAAAAGTGATATTAATGTTTTAAATACATTTATTGATTTATAAATATATACATTAGAAATGTTGGGTGTGGAGGCATACTTTTAAACACACTAAATTACCAGCAGGTGGCGGTAAGTCACTTCATGAGCGAGTTATTTCAACTGATTCGATCAAAACGCTGAATGCTTCTGCTAATGCTGCATATTGTCTAATAGTAAGTAACTACTTGACTAACTACTTTTTTATTGAGCTAAAATTAATGTAACATTTGTAATTGTGAGAATTTTCAGCAAAAAGCTCACTTGGTATATTACTGAACTATATCATGTTATAAATAAACTATACATTTTAAATTTCTACCTCATTGTGTTTCTTTAGAGTGCTGTTACATTTAAATGCATGTACATTTTTACATTTAAAGTATGTCACAAATAGACCAGAAATACACACATATCCATTATCAATTTCTGTTTACGTTGAATGTATTAAAATAGGAATCTTTCTTGCCTTTCGATGCTTCGCTAGTTGTTTTTGTCACTTCAGTTTTAATCAGGCGGTTTGTTCGGTTGGGCAAGTAAAAAAAAAAAAAAAAAAACATTTTAAAAGTATTTCGAAGGCTGGCGGTCAGCTAGCTCGACCTATATTTCTTATTATTATTGATAACATTATATACAGAAAAAGGTTGTTTGACCTGTATTCTGCTACTGCGATTCTGAAGACGCAGTAACTTCCACAGAGGGAGAAAAAAAATCTAGTTGTTAGCAACTGGCCTTAGCCAAGCCCTATATTCAGTTTTTTCAAGCCAAGTATCGCTAAACGTGCACTTCCCCATAGCTAAAAAGTTAAATCCATTTTACTTCTGCGGTACAATCTGAGAGAGACTCGCGCCAATAACAGACAGCTAATTGGCTATTGCATGCTGGTCCCATTTGTAGTTTAAATGCAGCAAATTATATTTGGACCAGTGAAATAAAGAACTACAACACCACGGAAACAACAAAAAGAGAATTTAAATGAGCATTAGAGGTAGCGTTACATGGACATCGGAAAAATAAGACCTGTGTAAAATTATTTAAGACCTAGAACAGCGAATTTAAGACTTTTTAAGGCCTAAAATTTTGATTTTTAAATTTTAGACTTTTTAAGACTTTTTAAGACCCCGCGGAAACCCTGAAACTCTTCCCTCACTATTTTCAGATGTACATTACAATAATGCTAAATGTGTCCCAGTTGAGATATCTGACTCAAAGCATCCATTTAAAAGATTAGTTCACTTCCAGAATGAAAATTTCCTGATAATTTACACACCTCCATGTCATCCAAGATGTTTATGTCAAGATGTCCAACATTCCAGGATTTTTCTCCATATAGTGGACTTCAATGGTGGCCAACAGGTAGAAGGTCCAAATTGCAGTTTTAATGCAGCTTCAAAGGGATCCACACATTGCCAGCCAAGGAATAAGGATCTTATCCAGCAAAATGATCAGTCATTTTCTTAAAAAATAAAATAAAAATGTATATACTTTTTAACACAAATGCTCATCTTGCATTAGCTCTGCGATGCGCATCTTCACCCTTTGCGTAATCATGTTGGAAAAGTCACAGACAGTTAGTTCTTTGTCTGTGTACTCCTGTGTACTCCTGTGTACTCTGGTTCAAAAAGGGTAGGACAAAACACTTCATCTCATTTTGTCCTCCAACTTCAAAACAAAATCATTCGACATCGTTTTACCTTTTGTTGTAAAGGGTGTTTGATTTCTTTGCAAGTACGCTTCGTTAACACTGGGTCAGTACTTCCGCCTTTGTTATGCGTGCGTGATTACTAGTAATGCGTGAGGTTGTGCTAGTGCAAGATGAACAATTGTGGTTAAAAAGTACATCATTTTGTATTTTTCTTAGAAAATGGCCAATCGTTTTGCTAAATAAGACCCTTATTCCTCAGCTGGGATCGTGTAGAGCCCTTTGAAGCTGCACTGAAACTGCAATTTGGACCTTCAGCCCGTTGGCCACCATCGAAGTCCACTATATTGAGAAAAATCCTGGAATGTTTTCCTCAAAAACCTTCATTTCTTTTCGACTGAAGAAAGAAAGACTTGAACATCTTGGATGACACGGGATGAGTAGTCTCAGCCTCAGACGTCACGCCCACGGAACGTTGGCTAAACGTCTGATGCATATGGTACATTTAACTGGAAACACTTCAGGAATGTCGAAGTCGTCATCTGATTAGTTGAATTTGACCGGATTTCCAGGAGAGGCGAGTGTTGCGTTTATTTTCGGTCCGCCGGGAAACAAAGCGCAGACTGATTTACTCTGCGTTTTGCTAAAACGTGCTTATGCAGATGCCATTGTTGTTAAACACATTTGCGACGTTCGCGAACAAATTACTGACTTACTCCTTGTTCTCCCTCTTCTTATTTAACTTTCAATGCTGGTTATTTCAATGACTGACTTGTTGCACGCCAGTCTGCTGTTGTGGGGGCATTTCCACGCACTGAATCGTGACGCTGAACGAAACGAACTGTGATTGGTTGTTTGACATGTCGGTCAAACGGCCTTATGGGCGGGCCTTGGCCAATGAAAGCTGCCATGAATTCCAGACCTTCAGCCGTCAGCCTGAAGGTCTGGCTACGCGAGACTACGGGGTGAGTAAATTATCAGGGAATTTTCATTCTGGAAGTGAACTTCTCCATTAAGTGTAGTGAGTTTCCTACCTTGGTACTGTGATGGGACACGAGAAGGGCGACCACTGCGAGCGTGCTTGATCCGTTTGCCATCTTTCCACTCAATAGCTACTGGGAAAGGAAAACACTTAAATATCAT
This sequence comes from Garra rufa, assembly GCF_049309525.1. Lineage (NCBI taxonomy): Eukaryota > Metazoa > Chordata > Actinopteri > Cypriniformes > Cyprinidae > Garra > Garra rufa. The sequence goes on along the minus strand of NC_133369.1, from coordinate 16,417,113 downwards.
TACATGTATTATTAAACATATATCATAAGTCAAAATATGCCAACATAAAACAAACATTTGGCAAGTATCCTCGTAAACAGTTGCCTTATGCCGTTTTGACATTTAAGCAAATTAGATAAATATTAATCCACTGAACAAATAAGAGTGTCACCTTTCTGTGTTACAGGTTTCTTCATGATCCAGCTTAATCCAACCTCTCTGCAAAAGACAAACACAAAACTGAGATTTTAAACCTGTTTCTTACATCAGTGTCTGTTTTAGGTGGTTTTAGATGTCTCTCAGGCAGTGAATCGGTGTACAGCTCAGCTGTCACGGGTTTCTCATTCTTTACATGCTGAACCGTTAACCACGAACCCCTGCCAGGTATATTCCCCAAAGGACAACAACATGAACATCGATAACACAGCTAGCTAAAAGGTATTTTTTCTTACACAGACTGAATAACGTATTTCACCATTTTCCTGTCTGGAATGACCTAAAGGGTCGTTGGGTCAGACGCTTAACAAGCAGTAATGACCCAAAAGGTCAATGTGAAGTGGTAAACAACAAGCGACATGCTTGGCTTTATTGGGCCATATTTAACTGAAATAACGTTACATGACAAAATAACTAAGAAAATAATAATACAAACGCAAACATCCCGTTAAACCACCCGCGCCGTCAATAAAATCTGAATACAAGTTATTCCCCTATTGAGCGTTTGATCGTGTCTGTTTTTGTACAGCCCTCTTTTATATCTAAATGTAAAATAATTGAATAAAACTAACTGTATAGGTACAGATACCTCAAAAGATGGCTCCCTGTCTCCCAGTTTTCCAGTTCTCTGTTCAAAAGCAGAGCGCCTTTGAGCGCCAAACACGCAGTCCCTCCCTCTCCATAAATGACAGCGCAGTAGTGGCGGGGATTTGATTCATCCCAGAGATTCGAATCTTTTGAATCAGTTCATTAGCAAAGGTTCATTCGTTCTACGCGGTTGAAAAGGGGAGTTGATACTTCGAAATGAACAATTCATTCGCTTAAAAGATTCATTCACAAGCCAAACACCACTACAGCCTCATTTCACTGGGACACGCTAGTCTTTCGACTCGACATCAACTCTAACAAAAGCGTATTATTTATTCTTGTGTACATTTACAATCACGTCAAACTCTCCAGGAATGATTTACGTGCCTGTATCGATATAAAACAATAAACTTTAAAGAACACAGCATAGACTGTCTCAAATCCACAACAAATATGCTGCTATGCTACGTAGCATCATGCCATGTTTCGTATCGCTTTTCACAACTTCATATTACGATATACTAAGCTTTATCATAAGAAGCAGACAGTAGAATACACATCTTTGGGTCTGTTATTATAACAACACTTCACCTTCAATGCTTATACAACAAGCATTAGCTAAAGGCTAGCCTGTAGCAACTCTCTGAGTCACTTTTTGTGTTTTTCTCCTTTACGTTTAGCAAAACTAAAGTTATAAAGTGATGTAATAATTGCTATGCAATTATTACGGACGGTAGGAAGGGGACTGGTTACCTTGCGGAGAAAGGTTTTTGTGTGATTTCTCAAGTGTGAGGGTTAGTGTTTATCCGCCATGTTTTTAGTGCGCGTGTAGTCTTGTGTGTCAGGAGAGGGGAGGGGCTGCACGCGACTGCATGGGACGATTACACTCCTATCAAATAGGCCAAGTAGGCTACTACTGTACTTATCTACAGTGTATATGTTTGTTCACCACAGTGTCTGGAATAAACACTGAACGAGTTGTGCCGTTTCTTTTATTTATCTGGACAGCTTAATAATAACTAAAAAGAATGTAAACATTCTGGCCAGTAACATGCAGACTAAAATAAATATATGATAAAATTATTAAATACATAATGTAATGTTGCTGTAAACAAAATAAAAGTACAGTGTATATTATGTATTTTTAGTTCACTTTTCATTTTACATTAATAAGAATCACTGTAATCATATTTTGTACTCAGTTTTCATTATGATGTACGCAGTTAAATTACATATTGTATTTTAATTCAAGCTGTGTATTTAAATTAGTTTTTCATAAAGTTTGTTATTTCACATTCTTAATCATTTATTTATTTATGCTTAGATTTAATTAAATGTACTTCTATTTTTATTGTAACTTTCTGTTATGTATTTAATATTTCATTATACAGATACTTTCATTTTAAGGGGGAATGTGATATTTCGAAAATTTTCCCTTTTTTAAAGTTTGAAATATTCATTTAAAATATATGAATACAGATAACATGAAATATATATATATATATATATATATATATATATATATATATATATATATATATATATATATATATACATAATATAATATATATATTATGTTTGGAAGGTCACCTAAAAATATTTATTTTAGATTTATTTTAGGCTATTTTGCTTTTTTTTCCTTTTTAAAGAACAATTTTTAAAAAATTATTACATATGAAAAAATAATTATTACATTTTAAAACTATATCTAAAAAAGGAGTGGAACAACAATTATTTTAAAAATAAAATAAAAATAATATTAGCTATTTGGCTACCAATGATATGAAATATAGGACATGAAGCAGAAATATAAAAAAAACGTTATTTTTAAGTTATTTTTCAACCAAAGAGACAACAGTGTGATATGAAATATGAGACATGAAAAAGAAAATAAAGCTAGTTTTATATTTTTATACTAATACTTTTTATGATGCGCTGATTACAATTCATGATAGATCTTTTTATTTTATTTTATTTTTTGTAAAACTTTATAAAAAGGTGTCATAATGTAATACCTAACAAGGAACAATGAACAATACATTTATTACACTATTTATGTGTTAATGTTAGTTAATAAAAATACAGTTGCTCATTGTTTGTTCATGTTAATTCACAGTGCATTAACTGATGTTAACAAACACAACTTGTGATTTTATTAATGCATTAGTAAATGCTGAAAATAACTAAGATTAGTATTGTTTATTCTTAGTTCATGACATGTTAACTACTGTACTAATGTTTACTAATGAACCTTATTGTAAAGTGCTACTTTTTTCGTAAATGAGTAAGTGAATTTTATGTATACCACAAAGAGCAAAACTGTTTCAAAACAAAGACAGACACAGATATTGAGCAAGCCGCGGATGTAGTGGTAGGCGTGTTGCAGGCAGAGGTCGCACAGCTGTGGAGCGACACGAGGAGGGCGGGGAACCGGAGGAGGGCGCGTCGAAAAGGATCCTCCTCAGAGTCTTACCTGGAAAAAACTACAGGAATACTTTTACGCCATAGTGAAGGCATGCCGAGGACGCAATCACAGGATGTTTTTTTAATTAGCTAGGCCCTATTTTCGACCTACAAAATGTATACGACTGAACGCAGGCGCATGAGCCTGCACGACACCAAGAGAAAGGATCCCGTACGAGTTTCAGCTGGAAGTTTATGGCAGGATCCTCTGGCTCTCGAAATCAGCGGCGGGAATAAAGGTGTAATATCTCCGCGCAGTCGGACCAGGGCTTTATCAGTGGTGTATATCGTCGTTGATGACCGGTCTGTGCCTCAAACTGAGGCGAATCTTTCACTGACATGTCTTAAAGAAGCCTGCGCAGACGCGCATGCGGTGCTCAAGAGCATTTCTTTCGAGCGCATTGCGCTGGGCACCACTGAAATTCTGGACACTTTCTACAACGCAGGCAAGTTGCAGCACGCACATATCTGGGATTTCAGGAATATTTCCAAAGTGCATTTGTAAGCGGTTGTTATTTCAACTGTTTGTTTAGATGTTGTCGTGGTGGAGATGAACAACACTATCTGCCAGCCGTCTCTGTTCTATCACCTGGGTGTCAGAGAGAGTTTCAGTATGACCAATAATGTCATCCTTTACTGTAACAAACGAGAAGATGATCTTCAAGTTGTAAAGGTGAGACAAGGTGCACACAAAAAACATCCTTCAGTTAGACAGTGCAAGACTGTTTTCGAAAGTATCCATGAAGTACACGGGGGCTAGTTGTCATACGTTCTATTCCATTGAATATTTCTCAGTGTGTCTATTTTTGAATTTCAGTTTCCGTATAGACACAAACCTTAAATACTTGGAAACCAAAACATAAATATCAAACCAGTATTTTGGTTGCAATGTGCCACATTTTTTATATATATATAAAATTATGCATTTACTGAAAATACCCTTGTTCTAAATAAAATAATACAAATGTGAGTGTGTTGCTTTCCAGTAAAAAAAATAACAATTGTTTTTAATAAGAATTTGGGATCAGTAAAATTTAAATGTTTTTAAAGACGTTTCTTATGCTCATCAAGACTGCATTTTTAAAATTAAAAATCCAGAAAAAATATTAATATTGTGTATTATTTCAATTTAAGTTAACTGTTTTATATGTGAATATATTTTAAAATGTAATTTATTCCTGTGATGCAAAGCTGAATTTACTTCTGTCTTATGTGTCACATGATCCTTTTGAAATCATTCTAATATGCTGATTTATTATCAGTGTTGAAAACACTTGTGCTGCTTAATATTTTGTTGGAACATATTATACTTTTTTCAGGATTCTTTAATAAATAAAGTTAAATGAACGGCATTTATTTAAAATAAAATTATTTTGTAACATTATAAACTACCATTTAAAAGTTTGTGGTCAGTATATTTTTATTCTATATTTTTTTTTGAAAGAAATAATATTTTTATTTAGCAAGGATGTGTTAAATTGATCAAAAGTGATCGCCAAGACTTCTATTGTTAAATATAAATGCTGTTCTATTTAACTTTTTATTCATCAAAGAATCATGCAAATTCATCTTTGCATCACAGGAATAAATTTTATTTTAAAATATATTAAAATAACCAAACGTGTATTTTGGATCACGTAATGCAGCCTTGATGAGCATAAGAGACGTCTTTAAAAAACATTAAACTTCATACTGATCCCAAACTTTTGAACAGCAGTGTGTATATAGATAAAATATATATATATTTTTATGATAACAGAAAACAAACACCACTTAACTTAAGTAGATTTATTCTTCAAATAAGACAAATAAGAAAAAAACGTATTCTAAAAACACAGTTTGACATATCACTAGTGGTGGGCATAGATTAATTTTTTTAATCTAGATTAATCTAGATTAAATCTTGAAATTAATCTAGATTAATCTAGATTAAAATGGCTAATTTGAAGGCATTCAGAATATGTGTGCTACCCAAATAATGACTAAAACTAAGTCTTTGAACAGGTTTCTCAAGCCAGGTGGCGCATTAGACCAGGCGCTCATCTCCTGTTTCCAAAATGCATAACAAACTGCTTGACAATTGCATTTACAACACAATTAACTCTACAAACTTGTGTAACCAAGTACTTCTGCGCAAAATGCTGTACGACGTGCGCGTTCCCGTAAAATACACAGGCGCGCGGGTATGGATAGCCTATCTGCGTGCATAGTCTTCCAATAAACTGCGTTGCTTTTAGAAGCGTCAATTCAGTTGTTGCATATAGTTTAATGTCTTTATTTCGGGATTATCAAAGTAAATTATAACTCAAACTTGAGATTTTACTGAGGCACAGCAGATTTTCACTGGGGCACGTGCCCCAGTAAAAAGGGTCTAGCAACGCACGCACCTGCCCTGAAGCGGCTTCAAAACTGCATCCATGTCTGCACGTCTCATATGTGGTAATTTCACAATAGTTGAAGACTCGTTCTCGCCCCCTACAGTGCAATTCGACTAGGTATACGTCATCCGCGCTAAAATATCAAAGTGAAAGTCATCATATCTTGCGTAGTTTAGACCCAGCTCCCAACCCAACTTTGAGAATAGATTAACGGCGATATTTTTTTTATCGCGCGATATGAGTCTCACGTTAACGCAGCACGTTAACGCCGATAACGGCCCACCACTACATATCACGTTTACCAACCGATATTGCAAAATATGATGAGATTGATATTTTAGGCACTATTTGGATAGTAGAATTTACAAATAAAATTGCAACTTACCTTTTTAACTACATGTTTGAAACTAACACACAAAAACTGCTACTACATAAAATACGCATTTGTACACTAGTCAACATTTAAAGTGGATCAAAACCTTTCATCAAAGTTTAAAGACAACTTTAATTAACTTTTTTGATCCACTTCAAATGTTGTACCTGATATATAGGTACTAAGTGACCATCTTTGTGGCAACCTGCCAATCCTATATCATGTGTTTGGTCTTCTGTATTCTTCATTTTAGGAGCAATGTGGGAGCTACACTTTCATTCCCTACATGGTGTCACCACAAGGTAAAGTATTTGCCTCTGATGCCACACTGATGAGGGGCATCAAAGATTTCCTTCATTCCAGCTTTAAAATCGAATCCCTGCTGACCCCTCTGGTGGATCGACTGGTCAAGTTGCTGGAAAGTGTTCACATTCATTCTAGGTAGAACCACTTTTCTTTTCCTGGATGTCAGCTGGTAAAGGTTCATATTGTCTGAATTAACATTTAACCAACTCTCGCCTCGCAGCGAATACCTTCACGAAGCAATCCGCAGGGAGATCCGTCTGGCTCGAGAGCACTTCACCGGACAGGCCCTGAGTCAAGAGCTGGGCCGGATTCAGAAGCGTCTGGACTCGGTGGAGCTTCTGAGTCCAGATATTGTTATGAGCCTCCTGCTATCTTACCGGGACATCCCAGTGAGTTACTAGAGTTACATATGAACGATAGCTTAGGCAGCATTGTTGTATTGTTGCGGTTGAATGCACTTTTGTGCTATAATTCTTTGTGTGAATGTTTTGATTGTTGCTGTGATACGAACCTGAATCTGTTTAACCATTAATAAGATCTAGAGATGAGATGAGATATAGCAAACATTAAGAAATTGCATGCTGTTCTTTAAGATTTTCATCCTGAGCTTTTAATTTGATTATTTAAAAAGGAAGGAATTATTCCGGAGGAATACGCAAGAATATTTGACAATTGTTGTGAAATATTAGAAGTGCCAGCCAAGTGTGTGAATAATTTATTGAAACTGAACTCTCTTTCTCCATGTGATTCAAGGACTACGACGCCATCATAAATCTGGTGGAGACCTTGAATAATTTGCCCATGTGCATGGTGACATCACATCAGAATATTAAGTTTCAGTTTATATTTGCATTGAACAGGTAAACTTTGTTTTAAACATTTATTTGAGAAAGCATTAATATTGTTTCCTACAAAACCTTTTAAATTGTGTTTAAAGGAGGAATCATCCTGGCGATCGTGCCAAGGCTTTAAAGCTCATTTTACCAATTGTGGAATCGGGGTGCACCGTGGCCTCGGATGTGTACTGCCTGTGCGGGCGCATCTACAAGGACATGTTCCTGAGCTCAGGCTTCAAAGACACACACAGCAGAGATCAAGCATGTTACTGGTGAGTCAGTACAAATTACCAATCCGGACTATTGAGCTTTATTTTTGTTGCACACATTTATAAATGTGCAACTGTGTGGTGCTATGGTAGGACAGCATCTGTTCTGAAATAATGCAAATAACAGATAATGATCCAATGGTTTGCACATGGTTAAAAAAAATGGTCAGTATTTTTGTCTTGCTTTCCAGTACAAATATGCAAATAAACTGAAAAAAGGATACATTTATTTAAAAATCAAAACTGCATAAGATATTAAGATTCTTTTTTTTCAAATAATTACTTAATTTTGTATATAATAAAAGAAAAAAGTTTTTTTTTAAACAAATAACAAATATTTATACAATGGCGTAAGAAAATAAACATTTAATAATAAAAGATAACATTTTTAATTTTTTTTTTTAAATATAAACATTACAAAATTGTATAGATTTATGCATCAAACAACAAATAACAATATTTCCACAGTAGGGTAAGAAAATAAAAACTGTAATAATAAAAAAAATACTTATTTTTTATTGATTCATCCAGTGGTTTGCACAGGTTTCCAAAAACTGGTCAGTATTTCTGCTATTTTCTTTTTCAGTACAAATATGCATTAATTAAAAAACAAAACTGCATGAGATATTAACTTCTTGTACATTTTTTAAAAATTTTGTAGATTTATGCACCAAACAACAAATAACAAACATTTCCACAGTAGGGTAAAAAAAAAGAAAATGCAAATTTAATTATAAAAAATGTATTTATTTTTCATTTATTTATTTAGTGTTTTCCACTGGTCAGTATTTTTGTTTTGCTTACCAGGACAAATATGCAAATAACCTTAAAACAAGATCCAGTTATTTAAAAAAAAAAAAAAAGGATATTAAAACTTGTCAGAAAATATATATTTTCAAATAATTATTTTTTAAATATTTTTTTTCTGGGTTTATGCAAATTTGTAGATTTATGCTTTAAACATAAAAAACAAACGCAAATATTTCCACAGTGGGGTAAGAAAATAAAATTATATATTTTTTCAAATATAAATCTTATTAAATTTTGTAGATTTACGTTTCAAACAAAAACACAAAAAAGAGCAATGGGGTAAAAAAAAATTATTAATTCACTAATATATTCCCTGAGACAAAAAAATAAATAAATACAGTTTTGCTTCTCAAGTACATTTGTTTGGTATCAATTACGTTCAGATATTTTCTTTCACTAAAAATAAGAGAAAACAATTTTTAATAAAAAAATTTTAAATAGTTTTTAAAACGATTTTCCTTAATTTCAAGAAGTCTATATTTTTTGTACAATATTTTTTACAATTAATTTTTAGTAATTAAAAAATAAAGTGAGAATTATTTCCTGATTATTTTTTTTAAAGCCCTAAGTTTCATTTTAAAAAGTAATACCCTTCGTGCAAGGAAAGACTAGGCCTGTCAATGTGTTATTTATTTCTTAATTGAATGAATTAAACAAATACATATTTGTGCAAATTGGATCATCGTGGTTCAAGCAGAGATGCAATCATGCTGTGTTTAGGTGTTTGTGGTAATGCTAATTTCTCTTAATTTCTCTATATTTGTCCTGCAGGTATGGCAAGGCCTTTGAGATTGAACCGACTTTGCACTCTGGAATCAATAACGTTGTGCTCCTGATAGCTGCTGGCCATGAATTCGACACCTCTATTGAACTGCGGAAAATCGGTGTGTTTGTGTGTCCCTCATTTAGCTTCACTGGTTGTGAGCACTTTAAACAGTGGGATGGGTCATGATTTGCTCTACATATTACATATTACAGTAGTGCTTTGTTAGCTATTGCATGGATTTTTCTGTATAGCAGGCTACTGTATAGAAATGAGAGATTTAGTGGCCTACTTGTATGATCCAGATGCTTGAGGCATTGAACATGAATGCATGATGACACATAGTATGTGTATAGAAAATGTGAGAAAGTAACAGTTTGAGGTGGTAAAACAGGTATTGCCTTGCTTTCACACTTTACAAGCATGTCTCCTGCTTTTTAAACATGAAATGCCTATGCGAAGGCAGATTTTTTATTTATTTTTGAGTTATGGTGTTCTTGGTGCATTTTGCAGGTGTCACACTCAGTAGCCTGCTTGGCAGGAAAGGCAGTCTAGAGAAGATGCAGGACTACTGGGATGTGGGTTTTTATCTGGGAGCTGGGATCTTGGCCAATGAGCACAAGAAAGTCGTAGAAGCTTCTGAGAAACTCTACAGGCTCAATGCGCCAATGTGGTGAGTAAAGGAAGTGAATAGTTACCCATGTTGATTTTGGTTTGTTAAGGTAGTTGAAACAGTTTCATGTTTCAATTTATGTTATTCCCATTACTGAAAAAAATTCAAATGATTTACCTTAATTAAAAAAAAGTCTATATTTTATGTTCAATATTTTAAAAACTAAAAGTGAGTTTCTAAATTAATTTCAAACTTTTTTGAAAGCCCTAAGTTATAGCTTAAGTAATACCCCTTGTGCAAGGAAAGACTAGGCCATAATTTATTATTTTATTAATTTTTTAAGTAAACAATTTGCAGATTAAGTAATCAATACATTATGTGAAATATTTAATATACACTACAAGTCCAAAGTTTTTGAACAGCAAGATTTTTTTATGTTTTTTTTTAAAGAAATCTCTTCTACTCCCCAAACCTGCATTGTTTGTTTCGAAGTACAGCAAAAACAGTCAAATTTTAAAATATTTTTTTACTTTTTAAAATAACTGTTTTCTATTTTAATATACTTTAAAATGTCATTTATTCCTGTGATTTCAACGCTGAATTTTCACCATCATTACTCCAGTCACATGATTCTTCAGAAATCAATCTGATAGTCTGATTTGCGGCTCAAAAACATTTATTATTATTATTTTTTTTATTTTTTTTCAGGTTTCTTTGGTGAATAGAAAGTTCAGAAGAGCAGAACTGATCTGAAATAGAAATCTTTTGTAACATTGTAAATGTCTTTATCATCACAAAGCATCCTTGCTAAATAAAAGTATTAGTATCTATAAATTCTTAATATATAGTGTATAGTGTATAATGTTACAAAAGTTTTAATTTCAGATAAATGCTGATCTTTGGATCTTTCTATACATCAAAGAATCCTGAAAAAATTTACTCAACTGATTTGATAATAATAATAATAAATGTTTCTTAAACAGCAAAAAAAAAAAAACTTACTGTTAAACTTTTGACTGGTAGTGTAAATTAATATAATTTAATATAATTGAGAAATTAAATATAATTGGGCAGATTGACTGTAATAGCAAACATTAAGGTTTAAATTAGTCATGAATAGCGTTATCACAATATTTTTAATGCAAGGTGATTTCTAATTCAAAACAGGTATGTTGCATCCATCATGGAGACGTATATACTATACAAGCAGTTTGCCAAACCCCGAGATGTCAGTTATCCGAAACAGGAAACTGTGGACTTTTGGATGGAGTTAATGGTGCAGGCATGCAAGCCTACTGTTTCCACAGCACGTTGCCCGGTAAGACTTCTTCTTTTACATTACTGCCCAAAAGACAGCTTGTTTCACTTAGCTCCAACAACAATTAAGGGAAAGTCCAAAAAGGTGGAGAATATAAACAAACCCAAATGATACATCTTTTTTTAGGTTCTGATTCTAGAGCCCACTAAAATCTTCCAACCTAGTATAATAAGCGTAAGCGAAGAAGATGACAGTCGTACGGTTCAGCTGAGATACGTCACTCCACTGGAGGTAAACACCCTTGGCTCCTTGATGCTTTTCGCTCAATGCTTTTGTGCAGGCTGCAGTATGTTGTTATGCAGTGGAGTTTCCATGTTATTAAATAATTTATGTGATAGATAGGCATCATTTCACATGATGGAGGGTGGTATGAGTGACCTGCAGCTTTAGGCTGTAATATTCAACATTGTGTACATGTCTGTGGGAGTGTAATGTGCTTTATTTGGCTTTCCCAGAAAGGTCTTCATGAGTGGACTTTCCCAGCATCTGCGATTCGTGGAGTAAGGTACTGTGCGCTTGTGGGAATACTGTCATTTCCATTTCCATTTTTTTTTTTCTGTTTTCCATTTCCAAGCTTGGAGCGGTTTATAGTCCCACTAGGGCTGCTCTGTTTTGGCCACAGCCCAGCAACTTTCTCTGAATAGGTCTTTTTTTGAAACTTCCTCACTTGTTGCTTAGCCTGGTTAACGCCTGTTATCCTCTTTCTAGCTTTTAAGTTATAGGTCGGTGTCTCTTTCTGTTCTTTTACTTTGTTTTTTTTCCCTATTATTCCTGCCCTGAGGGGACCTTTGGACCTCTTGTTTTGAGCTCATGTTGCAAAAAATGACACTGGATGTTAATATATATATATATATATATAAGGTTAGATTAAAAAATAATTTCAGTTTTAGATAAATAGCCTCCTTAAGGGATTTGTATTCCTGGTGGAATTAGTATTTCTTTTTTTTTATTCAATGGTTGACATTATTTGAAGAAACTTTCACATTTCTTTTTAAAAACCATTTACTTGTTCTTTTTAATTTTAATTTTAAAATGTCAAAATTCACTTTTTAAAGGATTAGTTAACTTTCAGAATACAAATTTCTTGATAATTTACTCACTGACATGTTCATGTCTTTCTTTCTTCAGTCAAAAAGAAATGAAAGTTTTTAAGGAAAACATTCCAGGATTTTTCTCCATATAGTGGACTTCAGTTAGAGCCAGCAGGTTGAAGGTCCAAATTGCAGTTTCAATGCAGCTTTAAAGGGCACTACATGATACCAGATGAGGAATAAGGGTCTTGTCTAGTGACAGTGTCTAGTGTCAATTGATCCTCATTGTAATTCACTATATGGAGAAAAATCCTGGAATGTTTTGGCTGAATAGGTCTTTTTTTGAAACTTCCTCACTTGTTGCTTTGCCTAGTTGATGCCTGTTTTCCAGCTTTTAAACTGTTGGTCGGTTTCTTTTTCTGTTCTTTTTCTTTGCTTTTATTCCCACTTCCAGTCCTTAGGGCAGCTGACATGTTGTTTAGAGCTAATGTTGCAAAACAAATGACACTGGATGTTAATATTTAAGGTCAGATTGACCCCTAGTTAAAAATAATTTCAGTTTTAGTCTCCTTGAGGGATTTGTATTCCTGGTGGAATTAGTATTTCCTCTTTTTTTTTTTCATTCAGTGTGATATTTGGTTGACATTATTTAAAGAAACATTCACATTTCTTTTTAATAACAAATTATTTATTTTAATTATAAAATGTCAAAATTTTTAAAGGATTAGTTCACTTTCAGGAAACAAATTTCTTGATAATTTACTCACTCCTATGTCATCCAAGGTGTTCATCTCTTTCTTTCTTCAGTTGAAAAGAAATGAGGAAAACGTTCCAGGATTTTTCTCCATATAGTGGACTTCAGTGGTGGCCAATGAGTTGAAGGTCCAAACACGAGTTTAAAGGGCTTTACACGATCCCAGATGAGGAATAAAGGTCTTATCTAGCGGAACAATCTGTCATTTTCTAAATAAAATTAAAATTTCTATACTTTTTAACCATAAATGCTCATGCATGATTACATAATGCATGAGGTTGAACTAGTGCAAGACGAGCATTTGTGGTTAAAAAGCATATACATTTTTACATATATATATTTTTTTTTTTAGAAAATGAACAATCGTTTTGCTAGATAAGACCCTCATTCCTCGGCTGAGATCATGTAGAGCCCTTTGAAGCTGCATTGAAACTACAATTTGAGAGAAATTCTGGAGTGTTTTCTTCAAAAACCTTAATTTCTTTCTGGCTGAATAGGTCTTTTTTTGAAACGTCCTCAATTGTTGCTTAGCCTAGTTGATGCCTGTTATCCTCTTTCCAGCTTTAAAGCTATATGTCTTTTTCTGTTCTTTTTCTTTGTTTTTATTCCCATTTCCAGCCCTTAGGGCAGCTGACATGTTGTTTAGAGCTCATGTTGCAAAACAAATGACACTGGATGTTAATATTTAAGGTCAGATTGACCCCTACTTAAAAATAATTTCAGTTTTACATAAACAGTTTTCTTGAGGGATTTGTATTCCTGGTAGAATTAGTATATCTTCTTTCTTTTTTTATTCAGTATAATATTTGATTTATATTATTTGAAGAAACTTTCACATTTCTTTTTATAACACAAATTACACATTCTTTTTCATTTTAAACTGTCAAAATTCACTTTTTAAAGGATTAGTTTACTTCCAGAATAAAAAAATTCCCGATCATATACTCACCACAATGTCATCCAAGATGTTCATGTCTTTCTTTCTTCGAAAAGAAATAAAGGTTTTTTAGAAAAACATTCTTTAATTTTCTTTATATAGTGGACTTCATCGGGGATCAGCGGGTTGAAGGTCTGGATTGGAGTTTCATTGCAGCTTAAAGGGCTCTACACAATTTCAACAAAGAAATTTGGGTCTCATCTTGCAAAACGATCGCTCATTTTCTAGACAAAATACACATTTCTATACTTTTTAACCACAAGTGCGATTAGGGAGAAAACTGCATCTCATTTTCTCCTCCAACTTCGCAATTCGGAAGGTCAGTCTAATGCAAGACGAGCATTTGTGGTTAAAAAGTGTATAAATTTCTATTTTTTTTAATGACAGATTGTTTTGCTAGATAAGCCCCTTATTCCCCGGCTGGGATCATGCAGAGACTTTTGAAGCGGCATTGAAACTTCAATTTGAACCTTCAACCCGTTGGACACCATTGAAGTCCACTATATGAAAGATAGAGAAAGATCCTGGAATGTTTTCCTCAAAAACTATGGGGTCAAATTTCCTTCAAAAGTATTGCGCTCACAGATCGAAAAATAACAAGCGTGAATCAAAGATTTGAAAACGCATGTAAAAATATATCGCACGCAAATGAAAATTAAATGCAAAGACATTCAGAAGAATAAAATACGTGGACACAAACTGAAAAATAATAAGCACAAGATAAATATTTATACACTTGCACGCACAAATCTGAAACTTGAATTCACAGTTATTCGTTTCACTCTTAAAATCGTGTTTTCTGCTCACATTTTTAGTTTTCGTACGTTTACGCTCTTTGCTCACTCGCTCTCGGTTCAACAATCTGCGCTTGGTTTTCTAAATGTTGCGCTCCTGGTTTCATGTAAATGAGGGCGGGCTCAAACATCACCATTGGTTCAACAGATGTGATTGACAGCCTCCTTCTCTAGCCAATCGATCAAAGCGCAGAAGTTGACGTCACTCCAATGCGTGATGGATGATTCCCGTCAGGAAAATGCTGGACAGTCTCAGTAGATTTTCCATAAGTATATTTTGTATGTTGAAAGTTGCACCCGTTTTACACCGCGGTCAAGCCAGCCGCCACCTGAATTCTGCTGCACGTCTATTTGTGGTATTACGGTACAGAGACTCGAAGCAGTCAAAAAGCTGACGAACATCTATATTCAGCGGGTAAAAATCAAATGTGCCCGAAAATAAGGGGAAACTATTTAAAAACATATCAATATTGTAGGCTTCATTAAAAAAAGATACAATTTGAATATACTTAACAGTGTAGTTTTCTTGATAAATAAAGTCATATTGTACATGTGTTATTAAAATTCCTTCAGAGTTAACATGAACACTTCAATAAATTATTTTTTCTGAATGACCGTGTCTCTATCTTTGTCAGCTTTCATGAGATTTTACTGTAGAATTTAGCAGAAAATAAATGGCAAATTCAGTCACTATTCATTACCAGTTCTTCACATGTAACACTCAAAATCCTTCATAGTTAACATGAAAATTTCTATTCATACTTCTTCAGAATACTCAAGACTCTGTCTGTGTCAGTTTTCATGACATTTTACTATAGAATTTAGCAGAAAATTAATTGCAAATTCTGTCACTATGCATTATAATGCATTAACGTTTGCATCTATATTTCATATTTTCTAAAAGCTAAGGGAGCAAAGTGTTTTTAAAATCAGTCAAATTATCTAGTTAATACAAAACTCTCATCAACATAAATTCATATAACATAATAAATGTTAATATTAAATAACCACAGTTAGTCTTTAGATAAGACCAGTAAATTACAATACTTTATCATCAACCAGGTAAAACTTCCTAATCATGTTTTCTTCTGGATTATTTTGCTATAACAAATGTGTTTTGCAGCAACCAAAAGATCAGAAGTAATTGTTAAAAAGTGAAGGATCAAGAACACAACTAAAGCAAACATTGATCACATGAATCTAAACCTCTGTTCTCAATCATAATTTAGTCAATCTGGTCAGTAGTGAATGAAGCTGGTGCTGCTGTGTGTGGAGTTTAGTCCTCCTCTGCTGAGATCTTCAGAGATTTATTGTGTTTTATTTCAGTTGATTTCATCTGAGGCTGTGACTAAGTCTGTTATAGCTGTCTTTCTGTTTGTCTCTTCTTTTTTTGTGTTTCTCTTTGCTTCATTAATTTTGCTTAACATTCTCTTTAAGTTCATCTCTGCTTCAGTGTTCAGTTAACACTGTATTGTGGGACCAAATACACTCTGAGCATTGTTGATAGATTTTATTAAAAAATAGATTTTTTTTTTTTTGTATTGCATACAAAATGTAAATGCAATGCAAAAATTAACTGAGACTGTCCAGCATTGTCCTGACGGGAATCATCCATCACGCATTGGAGTGACGTCAACTTCTGCGCTTTGATCGATTGGCTAGAGAAGGAGGCTGTCAATCACATCTGGTGAACCAATGGTGATGTTTGAGCCCGCCCTCATTTACATGAAACCAGGAGCGCAACATTTAGAAAACCAAGCGCAGATTGTTGAACCGAGAGCGAGTGAGCAAAGAGCGTAAACGTACGAAAACTAAAAATGTGAGCAGAAAACACGATTTTAAGAGTGAATCAAATAACTGTGAATTCAAGTTTCAGATTTGTGCGTGCAAGTGTATAAATATTTATCTTGTGCTTATTATTTTTCAGTTTGTGTCCACGTATTTTATTCTTCTGAATGTCTTTGCATTTAATTTTCATTTGCGTGCGATATATTTTTACATGCGTTTTCAAATCTTTGATTCACGCTTGTTATTTTTCGATCTGTGAGCGCAATACTTTTGAAGGAAATTTGACCCCATAAAAAACCTTCATTTCTTTTTGACTGAAGAAAGAAAGGCATTAACGTCTTGGATGATATGGCGGTGAGTAAATGAACAGGAAATGTTTATTCTGGGAGTGAACTAATCCTTCAAGTGTTGCTCTATTTGCATCCGTTTCAAATAGTGTAAAAGGGCTTGACCCATTATCTTTGATGATTGGTTTTTCAGCTTGTGATTAAGAATCCTTTTTATTCCGCTCTTGCAGCATCTCCAAGTTTGACGAGCGCAGCTGCTTCTTGTATGTCCTGTACAATTCCGATGACTTCCAGTTGTACTTTCCCAGCGATCTTCATTGTAAAGGGTGAGCTCCTCCCATCGGCACATTGCTCAAATACTCTGCCAAGGACAACATGAGGGAAGATCTCCAATGTCATGATTGTTTTGACAGAGACTGAGCTCTTCAAAGATTATGTTCTGTGAATTAGTTTTAAGAATAATCTGATATTTTAATCGGTGTTTAAGGCTATTCATTCAGCCTGTAAAATACATGCCATATTACTTTCCGTTCTGTTGTATCAGGTTCAGGACGTCACATTTGACCTAATTTTATAAACTCGTCATTCTTCCACTGAACTAAGTATTAAGCAATTATGTAGTGGTGAAATGTTTAAGTGTAATTGCATGAAATGCTGAAATGTCGTGCGTCACAATGAAAGAGGTTTTTTTTTTCATTGAACATATTCTCAAACCCTATAATTGCATCTTGCTTATCAGGTTCTGTGATTTGGTGAACTCTCTGTTGCATCACACAGAAAGTCCCGTTGAAGATTCCAGTCCAATCAGGGGAGAGGAAGGAGATTTAGAGGTGAGCGAAAATCACAATGAATATCATATAACCTCTCATTGTTTGTTCAGGCTAGTAATCATGCTCATCATGAGTGAAAATGTGCACTTGGTTGATTGAGCAGCTATTTCTATCTTATCCTTGATATACAACCCTTAAACTGATTTCCGCTGATGTGGACTCATGGTAGAATTACATGATATTATTGAGTTGTTTAGTTTTGATGAACCAATTAGATGATTCATTTCTCATGTCCCGACACTGTTGTCTTTTAGAGCTGGTTAAAACTGAATATCATGTCTTCATAGATGACTTTGCATATTTGATTCTGCTATTTTCCTGTTTATTACTGTGAAGCTGATATGGAAATAATGGTGACTTGACACTTGACATTTCCTTTAATGTTGATTATTCCAAAGGCAGCTTTCCATTGAATACTGTGAATATGGTACCCCTACATGACATGATGTCCCCCTATTGTCTTCCTCTTTTACTATCTTTAGTATTTCCATAACTCCACATTTAAACCTACTTCCTGCTGTCACATATCTTTAGTGCCAGTTTAGTACTTGCTGAATATAGCAGTTAGGTGAGAAATGTAATGCTTTTTCCTAGCAAACACAGTTTTTCAATTTTTTTTTTTTTTTACGAGTGTTGGGTTCTTTAAGCACTGTTCTTCTAACTTTAATTTTTGCTTCATCTTTAATCATTGTTTAATAAAATTTCAAATATTTGATAAAATGTATATTACCGTTCAAACGTTTGAGGTTGGTATGTTTTTTATGTTTTTGAAAGAAATTTCTTATGGTTGCAAAATAATTTATTTGATTAAAAAATACCATAAAAGCAGCAATATTGTAGAATATTGTTGCAATTTAAAATTTCTGTTTTCTTTCTGAATATATTTTATTGTAGTATTATAAATGTGACCCTGGACCACAAAACCAGTCTTAGGTAGCATGGGTATATTTGTAGCAATATTATAAATTTTTCTTTTATGCCAAAAATCATTAGGATATTAAGTAAAGATCATTTTCCATTGAGACATTTTCTAAATTACCATAAATTTATCAAAAATTAATTTTTGATTAGTAAAATGCATTGCTAAGAACTTCATTTGCACAACTTTAATGGCGATTTTGTCAATATTTAGATTTTTTTTTTGCACCCTCAGATTCCAGATTTTCAAATAGTTGTATCTCGGCCAAATTTTGTCCTATTCTAACTAACCATACATGAATGAAAAGCTTATTTATTAAAAAAATTGACGCTTATGACTGGTTTTGTGGTCACAAATGTCTTTGCTGTCACTTTTGATCAATTTAATGCATTCTTCATGAATAAAAGTAACAATTTATTTAAAAAAACCCCTATCTTTCAGTACATTTATGAGAGGAATGAGAATGGAGACAAGGTGGTGCTGGGAAAAGGAACCTATGGAGTGGTGTACGCTGGACGGGACCTCAGCAATCAAGTGCGCATCGCAATCAAAGAGATCCCAGAGAAGGACAGCACGTATGAACTTGTTTTTCCATTGCTTCAATATTTCCAGTGGAAAGCATTCTCTAGAATGCGTTTCTTATCAGTTCATCTGCAAGTTTGTTTAATTTAACAGAGTTGCATTATGAAGAATCAAATAAAAGAACTTCACACACTGCCATTCAAAAGATTTTTTAAAGTTTTTATTTTTAAGAAGTTTCTAATGCTCATCAAGACTGATGATATATTTGATCAAACGTTTTTTTTGTGTGTGTGTGAAATATTATTGCAATTTTAAATAGCAGGTTTCCAGTTTAATGTTCTTTACTTTAAAATATAATTTATTCCTGTGACACAAAGCGAAATTTTCAGCATCATTCCTCCAGTCTTCAGTGTTACACGATCCTTCAGAAATCATTGTAATGAGCTGATTTATAATCGTTGTTGAAAAAAAGTTGTGCTGCTTCTTTTTTGGGACCTGTGAAACTTTTTCATTATTCTTTGATAAATAAAAAGTTAAAAAGAACAGTGTTCAATGAAAATAGAAATTTTTTTATCTAGTTAAAAGTTTGCGGTCAATTAAATTTGGGATTAGAAATTTCTTTCCTTTTAAAAAAAAAAAAAAATTTATAGTTTTATTCAGCAAGGGTGTGATAAAGATATACAAAGTGATAGTAAAGACATACGTTGTTAGAAAAAAAATCTATTTTGAATAAATGCTGTTCTTTTTTTAAAGTTTTTATTCATCAAAGAATCAAAGAATCAAAGAAAAAAGTATCACAGGTTCCAAAAAATATTAAGCAGTACAACCGTTTCCAAAATTCATAATAAATCAACATATTAGATTGATTTCTGAAGGATCATGTGGCACTGAAGACTGGAGTAATGGCTGATGAAAATTCATTAGTGCGTGACAAAAATAAATTATTTTAAAGTATATCAATATAGGAAACCAATATTAGAAATTGCAATAATGTTTGACAATTTTACTGTTTTTTCCCCTGTATTTTTAATCAAATAAATACAGATTTGATGAGCAAAAGAGACTCCATTAAAAACATTTAAAATCTTGCTGATCCTAAACTTTTGTGTTACATAACAGCGTATACTGAAAATATGCTATAAGTTTCACAACTCTTAAAACATGTTTAGTTTTGCCCCACAAAAATAATTATAATAATGATTAAATATTAACAAAATATATTACAAATGTAATATATTAAACAGTGAACATGTATTACTAAATAATTGATATGACCTTCATATTTAATCTTGACTAGAAGTTTTAAGGCATTTCTGAACTGTGTAAACACATTGTTGATCTGCTTCAGTAGAAATCCAGTGCTTGTTTGTTGACCTCTGACCATGTTCAAAGGTCCCGACAGCCCAGTGATGTTTGTCCGCAGGACTAATGCTTGTTTAAACTGTTCTCACATGGACAGTTAGCAGATGTAGACCTCTCTCTATGTGGTCCAAGTCTTGTACTTAGCTGTTTTAACCAAATATGCCCATATAACCCTTATTATTGTGGTCTGAACTGCGTAGCTTAGATCATAATATTTACTTTTTGTCTCCTTCTTTTTTGTCTCTTATTCTGGTTCTTAGCTACTCCCAGCCGCTGCATGAGGAGATTGCCCTGCACAAGAGGTTGAAGCACAGGAATATTGTCCAGTATTTGGGATCAGTCAGTGAGGATGGCTTCATCAAGATCTTCATGGAGGAGGTTCCTGGAGGTGTGGCGTGCTTTGTTCTTTGTCTTCAACTTGTAACTTTCCCTTTTTGATGACACGGGGAAATTATGATTTTCGCAAACCCTGTTGAGAAATCCTTGGTGCTAAGGAAAGGGTGTGTTGTGTGTGATCTTCATGTGTGGGAAGTTCTCTAGTTGAGAGCACAATTGAAATGTGCTCTACTGAACAGCACAGACCAGTTCAGGGAATTCACCTAAGAGTTATTTAAGGGTCAGTGACGTAACACTCATTTTGTGTTTGGCCCTATGCCTCCTATATGAGGACTATATATAGACTATCTTGAGTCATGAAAAAAGTTGAGCAGTTTGTAGTGAAATACTTCCTTAAAATATTATTAATATTTGACCAGCTTTTGTTTGCCAGCATTCAGAAAGCCAGTTTGTAATGTGACAGAGATGCTGGAAAACAGTCAATTATATCAGTGCAGACATTAAAATCCCTTAAAAACCTACTTTTACATGTTCAGTTTTTTCAGATGGTTAAACCCTAAAAACTGAACGTATTCACGATAAAAAAAAAGTTGTTAACATTAAGAATGAACAATACTTCTACAGCATTTGTTAATCTTAGTTAATGTTAATTTCAGCATTTACTAATGCATTAACAAAATCACAATGTGTTTGTTAACATTAGTTAATGCACTGTAAACTAACATGAACAACTTTTATTTTTTATTACATATTTGTTTTTAATATTATTATTTTGTTATTTATTTATTATTTTATAATTAACATGACTTTTATAATAGAATAATTTATTTACTTTTTTTTCAATATTTATTGATTTATTAATTTTTATTTACACACTAACCTTTAAGCAATGCTTATTAAAAGCATTTTATTAGCTTTTTTCTTTATTTATAGTATTTATTTTTATAATGTAATTATTTATTGACTTAATTATTTATTTATAATTAAATAACAATTATTTTATAATTATATGATTTTTTTTCAAATATATTTTTATAATTTATTTATTTACTTATTAATTTTTGTATTTATTTAATATTCAGTTGCTTAATTATTTTATAATTACATGATTTATTATGATTATAATTTTACAATATTTTTAGAATTTAACTATTTACTTATTTTAAAAAATTATATATTTAATTATGATTAAATTGCTTAATTATTTTATAATTACATGCTTTTTTTATAATTTTATAACATTCTTGTAATTTGATTATTTATTTACTGATTTTTTAAAATAATAATATTAATTATTTATTTATAATTAAATAATTTTATAATTATTTTATTTATATAATTTTATAATATTTTTTTAGTTTAATTAATTATTTATTATTTATTTCATTAACTAGCATTATCATTGTTTGCTCATGTTAGTTAATGCATTAACTAATGTTAACAACTGACACCTTATAGTAAATAATACTGTGAAATACAACTTTTTTCTATATAGTTTCATAATATATATATATTATGTAATTTATTCCTGTGATTGCAAAACCTTTTTTCCAGCAGATATTTTAGAAGTCTGTCACATGACCCTTCAGAAACTATTTCCGTATGCTCATGAAACCCTTTTTATTATTATCAATGTTGAAAACATTGTGCTGCTTAAGACTTTTGCGGAAACTGTGGTAAAATTTCTGATTTTTTTTTATGAATAGAAAATTTTAAATTATATATATTTTTTACTTTTTTATGTTAAAAAATGTTTTTGCTGGCCTTTTTTGATTAGTTTAATGTGTACTTGTTGAATAAAAGTATCTTTGTTTAAAAAAAAAACCCTCAGATGTAAGAACAGTAGTGTATTGACATTTTTCGTTTTTAGTTATTTACCCTTAGATTATTTAAAATAGAGCATTGTGTTAAAACAACATAAATACAAAGGTTATATTTTAAATTAAAAAATAAATAATTTAATGATCTCTTCTATTATTTATCTGTTCTATTCATCATGATCATTCTGAAATGATATATTTTATATTTATTTATGTACATGTGGATACACAGTGTATCATTTTAAAATGTATTCACTTGTTTTTTCTTGCTTCACAGGAAGTTTGTCCTCTCTCTTACGATCAAAGTGGGGGCCTCTTAAAGATAATGAGGCAACCGTTGTCTTCTACACCAAGCAGATTCTGGAAGGCCTGAAATATCTCCACGATAATCAGATCGTCCATAGAGATATCAAGGCATGAGTTTATCACAGTACTGCCTTTGCTTTCAAACTATCAGCTGCAATTGTTTTCATCACATGCCATTACTTTCTATCTCACCAGGGTGATAATGTTTTGATAAATACATACAGCGGATTGCTCAAGATCTCAGATTTTGGCACCTCTAAGAGACTAGCAGGAATCAATCCATGTACAGAGACATTCACAGGTGAGTCTCCTAGTGCAAACTTCTCACATTACATTATGTACTCTTGCATGTTTGCTTTTTTAAACTCCTCGTGATTCATTCGGCCACAGGCACTCTGCAGTACATGGCTCCAGAGATTATCGACCAAGGTCCTCGTGGCTACGGCAAACCGGCTGATATCTGGTCTCTGGGTTGCACCATCATAGAAATGGCCACAGGGAAGCCACCCTTTCATGAGCTAGGAAGTCCTCAAGCGGCCATGTTTAAGGTAAGTGTTATTTTAGGCTGATGCTTATATAACCATGTTAAATAGACTGTGAAGTTTATTTACATTCCATTCTCACATTCCCAATTGACTTCATGCTCATATTAGAGTCATAGTTAGGCTAGAAAAATACTAGTATGCAGGAGGAAGACACACTAGTTTACACTATGTCTGCTATAGCGCCTATTGTGGAAAAGACTGCTGCTGTTATGAATAGCTTTTTGGCACATGCTTGTGTTTGCATACTTGCTTGAGTTTCAGGCCTAGATGTGAATGTCTCTTACAAAGAGTCCCATTAGGTTTACTGAGTAACTGTCGCCCTGCAGGTGGGCATGTTTAAGATCCATCCTACAGTGCCGGAGTGCATGTCAGAGGAAGCTAAAGGCTTCATCATGTGCTGCTTTGAACCCAACCCAGACAAGAGAGCCACAGCCTCAGAGCTTCTGAAGAATGGCTTTCTGAAGGGCAGTCCCAGGAAGAGGGCAAAGCCTCAGTCTGACAACACTCTGAAAGAACCTGCCGGTGAGCTTGTCCAACCACGTCTATAAATCCTTGGCTTAGGATCTCTGACACTTTTTAAAAGCAACAGCTTTATATGGGTGTTTCTTCAGCTTTGGCCACTTCTGGCACAGTGGACCTTTAAATAAATAATTAAATAAAGTGGACATTAGTGGACCAAAAAAAGTGTTTATTTTTTTTAAAGTATTGTTATTTTTTTATAGTTTATTTATTTGTTAATTAAATTAATTATTTGATAATTAATTTAATAATTAATTATTAATATTAATTATTATGTAATTTTATAATATTAATTATTATTTAATTATTAATTATTATTATTTAATAATTATTTGATTTATTTTATAATTTTATATATATATATATTTTTTAAATTAAAATATATTGCTTTAGTTTTTTATATATAATTAAATTAGGTAATTATTTTATAAATACATGATTTTTAAAATAATGTTATATTTTCAGAATTTATTTACTTATTATTATTATTAGTAGTAGTAGTATTAAAAATAACATTTATTTAGTTATTTATTTGTAATAAAATTTTGTAATTATTTTAAAATTACAGTATTTTAAAAATAATTTTATAATATTTTCCTAATTTATTACTTAATTTTATTAAAATAATATTTATTTAGTTTATTTATAATTAAATTACATAATTATTTTATTATTACATTATTTTATTAATAAATATTCATTTTGTTGTTTATTTATTATTAAATTATGTAATTATTTTATAGTTGCATGATTAATAAATAATATTTTTATTTATTTATTTTATTTACTTTTTTAAACAATATTACTTATTTAGTTATTTATTAATTTTCCTAATTAAATTGTTTTTATAATAAATTGCTTATTTTATAATTGCATGATTTTTTCTAATTTTATATTTTTATAATGTAATTATTTATTTACTTTTTACAATTTAGTTATTTATTTATTACTTGAGTATTTTACAATTACATGATTGAAAAAATAATTTAATTATTTATTTATTTGGTAAAATAATATTTATTTAGTTATATTTATTTTTATATATTTATATTTATAAGTAATTTATTTTATAGTGAAGATTTAAAAAAAAAAAAATTTATATAATATTTTAATAATGCAATTATCTATTTGCTTATTTATAATTAAATTATTTAATTTATAATTACATTTTTTTTTATGATTTCATAATATCTTTATAATTAATTTATTACTTAATTATTTTATAATTACATGAGTTTTTTTAAATAACGTTTATAATATTTTCATTATTTATTTGGTAAATAATATTGTTTATTTATATTTTTTTATTAGTAATTTCATTAATTATTTTATAATTACATGATTTAAAAAAAGTCTATAATTACATGATTTTTAAAAATACTATAATTCTATAGTTATATTTATTTGTAATTTAATTATTTTAAATATTACATTAAATGTTACATGTTTTAAATAATTTATATAATATTTAATTATTAAATTATTAAAGTATTTTTTATTATTTATTCGTAGTTAAATTACTTACTTTTTTATTACATGATTTTATTTATTTTTAATTATATGTATTTTTTAGTTTATTTGTATTTTATTCATTAATTTATAAACAAATGTTTTTAATTATATATAATAATATTATATTTTAATATTTATTTGTCTAACTTTTCATAATTTTGAAATTTAAATTACTTAATTATTTTATAATTACATGACGTTTTGTATTATTTTTATGTTTTAATAATATTATTAGTTTTTATTAAAATATTATTTATTTACTTATACATTTTTTTGTAATTAAATGATTTTATCAAAAAATATTTCTTTATTTTGTTATTTATAATTAAAGTACTTTATTTATAAATAAATAAATGGCAAAAATGGTTATTTATAAATAATTATTTTTATACTTGATTTTATTAATTGTTTAATATTTATTCATTTGTATTTATTTAATTCATTTATAAATAAATCTTTTTAAATTGTTATTGTTTATTTATCAATTTAATTATTTGTATTTTGTTCTGAAAAAAAGATTAATGGCATTTGAAAAATAAGGACATTATAAACGTTTCCCAGAGAGTTTTTCTATGATCTTCATATAGAAATAAAAATAAAAATGCATCGCAAAAGTTATCCCTGAAAATTAACCTCAGGTCATGAAAGTGCTGAAGCTGAAGAAATACCAACCTATGAATAATGACTTACACATCATTGGATTGAATATTTAATTTTGAGTTCATTTGGGCGTTATGTTGTAGGAGACTTTCACAGGAGCATGTCTGTACCCATTGCATTGCGTGTGGAGAACGCAGGTACAGAACAAAATGAATTATCCTCCTCTTTTGATGTGAGAAGGGCCACTCGTGCTTTCAAAGGAAATAACATGGCTGGAAGTCCACCCATCTCCAGTAGTTTTTTGTCGTGAGTCAATGAATCAGTTTCCAGATTCTGGGAATATATTGTGAAATATACTTCCACTTGAAATCTCTTATTTGCCCTCATGCTATGTGAATTTCCTGTTGACAGAGTGCCAGATGAGCCTCAAGCAGACATGACCACAAGCCCATCAGGTTCTGGAGAAAATCTAGGTCTGTTCATGCTGAGAAAGGACAGCGAACGGAGAGATACACTACATAGGATCCTAACTGAGTACATCAGCCATGTAGTTCAAAACATACAGGAAATACTGCCTCAGGTACATTCACATACTACTGTGTCACCGGAGATGTTTGATGTGGAATGCAGTCACACCACCAGTGCCCTTTCTTAAATGCTTGAATGATTCTGAATTAAGGCATGGGTTAAGATTTGCTTTTTATTCCGTCTCACAGGCGGAGGAGCCGTGCATCACGTCAGATCACATCAGCGAGCTGATTGGCTGCCTTAAAGAGAACATCCGCTCTCCAGACAAAAGACACCTGACTAACAGCCTCCTGACTTTGCGCTCCAGCCTGCTGAACTCCTCTGTGCCGCTCAGCAGCCTGCAGGCGGTGCTCTTTAGCTTCCAGGATGCAGTATGTTCTTTGCTTTCAGTTTGCGTTATTTCAGTCAAGCCTATATCTAAGGGTTAAGTAGCAACATTTGCAATTATTAAAAAGGCAATTATGATTATTATTACTATTATACATACTGAGGGGTTGTTAAAAAAAAAAACTAATATAAACTATTTGTAAAAATATTAATTAATTAATTAATAGAAAAATCCATTTTTAAATTGTTAAAAAAATGTCTGCATTTCTTATCTAACCTCTTTCTGTTTATTTATATACATTAAATATTTGTATATATTTCTTTGAATTATTATTTATAAGTTTTAAAAATTATAAAGTTAAAAAATGTAGAAATGTACACTGCCATTCAAAAGTTTGGGATCAGTATGATTTTAATGTTTTTTTTTTTAAAGAAGTCTTATGCTTATCAAGGTTGCATTTATTTGATTTAAAAATACAGAAAAAACACTAATATTGTAAAATAATATTGCAATTTAAAATGGTGGTTTTCTATTTTAATATACTTAAAATATATTTTTACTCCTGTGATGCAAAGCTGATTTTTTAGCATCATTAGTAGCTTATATATATATATATATATATATATATATATATATTTATTATTTCTTTTATTAAAGAATAATATTCATTTATGTATTTATTTATTATTTCTTTTATAATTACATTATTTTATTTATTTTTAACTATTTTCATTTATTTGTATTTATTTCATTAATTTATAATTATTTCTTTTTTTTTCAATTTAATTATTTGTATTTCTTCAAAAACATTTTTTTCATATATTTTTATTTTATTTTATTTTATTTATTTGGAAACTGTGATACTTTTTCAGGATTCTTTGATGAATAAAAAGTTTAAAAGAACAGCATTTATTTCAAATATAAATCTTTTCTAACAATATAAGTCCTTCTTATCACTTTTTATGAATTTAACACATACTTGCAGAATAAAAGTATTTCATTTCTTTCAAAGAAAGAAAGAAAAAATTTCCTGACCCCAAACATTGAACGGTGGTGTATATTGTTACAAAAAAATTCTATTTTAAATAAATGCTGTTCTTTTTAATGTTTTACGTGGAAAAACCTGAAAAAATATCACTGTTTCCAAAAAAAAGAAATGATAAGGAGCACAACTGTTTCCAACATTGATAATAAATTAGCATATTAGAATTAAACTTATTTCTGAAGGATCAGTTGCCTAAAATTCAGCTTTGCATCACAGGAATAAATTCTATTTTAAAGAATATTAAAATATAAATTACAATATTATTTCACAATATTACTGATTTTCCTGTATTTTAATCAAATAAACGTAGCCTTGATGAGCAGAAAAGACTTCTCCAAAAAACATTCAAAATCTTACTGATCTAAAACATTTGAACATCTTATCTTGATTATCTTATATTGACTGCATATGTGACTTCTGTGTTTGTAGGTCAAGAAGGTTCTGAGGAAACAGCAGATAAAACCTCATTGGATGTTTGCGTTGGACAACTTGCTGAGGCAGGCTGTTCAAGATGCTATCACGGTTCTCCTCCCAGGTGCATAAAACACCATTTCAATTACAACAGTGCTTTTATTACATCACTGAATCTTCTGTTAACTAGCATACCTTCATTGCCATCCCTTAAAATCCCTTTTCAGAGCTCAGGCTTCAACTACAGTCATCGTTTGAAAATGAGGAGAGTTCTCCAGAAACCGAACAGTCCACGGAGGCTGATGATTCTCAATCAACCGTCACCCCCCTCGAGAAGATCAAAGAGGAATCGGGTATCAGTCAAAATTCTGAAGAGGTTTTCGACAAGTGCAACAATCTGCCCAGTGAATTCATCTCCAGCCACTCTTCACTTGCAAAGGAGTTGTCAGAACTTCGGCTTGAGTCCAGAAGGTATTAAAAACCTTTCCTCTCTTTGTTTCTCCCAAATCTTTTCAAGTGTTTAAAGCATAAAATACTTATATAATGTACACTACCGTTCAAAAAGTTTGGTGTCAGTATTTTATATTTTATTTTATTTTATTTTAGTTAGTAAAAATTATTCATTTAGGTATTTATTTTTAAGTAATAATTTTGTATTTTTAATATTTTTATAATTAATTAATTTATTTATTTATTCAATATTATTTATTTAGGTTTTTATTTATAATTAAGTTTTTTTTTTAACTAAGATAAAATATATATATAATATTTATTCGTATTTAATTAATTAATTTATTATATATTTAATTAATATAATTTATATATATATATATATTTATTTATTTATTTATTTATTTTTTTTAATTATTTGTATTATTTCACCAATGACCACTAACATAAAACTTTGGAAACATTGGAAAAATAAGGACATGATAAAAGTTTAATGTGATCTTCATATAGAAAAAAAAATTTAAGTCCCAAAAATAATCCCTGAAAATGAACCCCAGGACATGAAAGTGCCAAAGTTAAAGAAATATTTTATTTTATTTTATTTCTTAAAAATAACATTATTAATGTAGATATTTATTTAATAATTAATAATTTGTATAGTTGTTATTTATTTAAAATTAAGTTTAGAATTACATGATTTTATTTATTTTTAATTATTATTTATTTGTATTTATTTTCATTTATTCATATTTTCATTAATTTGTAAATATGTATTTTTAAATTATGTTTTCATTTATTTTTAAATTTAATTATTTGTTTGTTTGTTTTTTCTGAGAAAAAAAAAATGGAATATTTGTCCACCAAGATTTGAAGAATAAGAACATGATAAAAGTTTCCCAGACAGTTTTCATGTTATCATAATATAGAAAAAAAAAAAAATTAAAATCCCCAAAACAACCCCAAAGACATGAATGTTCCAAAGTTGAAGAAATGTTTATTTAATTTAATTTAATTTAATTTTATTTTATTGTTTAAGTAAACATACCTGTAATAAATTTGTATAATATTTTCATAATTTAATAATTTAAGTTAAAAATATTTATTTAGTTATTTATTTATAATTAAATTACTTAATTATTTTATAATTATGTGATTTCATTTATTTTTTTTATTTGTATTCATTTTCATTTATTTGTATTTATTTTATTCATTTCATTCATTTATAATTGGATATTTTTGAATAATTTGTTTTAAATAATTTGTTATTTTATTTTATAGTTTAAGTAAACATACTTTTTTATTAAAAATAGTATTATTTATTTATTTATTTAGAGTTAAATTATTATTTATTTTATAATTATGTTATTTCATTTATTTTTTTATTGATTATTCATGTGTATTTATATTCATTTATTTGTATTTATTTATTTAATTTATAAATAGATATATTTTTTGATTATGTTTTTGTTTATATAGAATATTTGTCCACCAAGATAAAAGGCATTTGAAAAATGAGAACATGATAAATGTTTTCCAGACAGTTTTCACGTGACCATAATATAGTAAAATTTCCCAAACCAAACCCTGAAAATTAACCCCAGGACATGAAAGTGCAAAAGTTATTTCCATATTTTGTTTATTTTCATTTTTTAAATTAAATTAAATTTTATTATTTGTTAAGTAAAAATACTTTTAATAATTATAATAATTATAATTTACAAAAAATACTATTATTCAGCAAAGATGCATTAAATTGATCAAAAGTGATACAATTTTCTTATCATAAATGTCTGTGTAAAATAAAAATTTCTATTCATCAGAGATAAATAAATATTGTGTATATTCATTGAAAATGATACAACCACAGCTATAAACAAGCATTTATCAAAGTATTGCAGTTATCAGGGCTTTATATATATATATATATATATATATATATATATATATATATATAATATTTATATATTTATTTATTTATTTATTTAAAATTAGCCACAAGAGGGCGATAAATGATGAAAACCACACTAATTTTTTCATGTTGCTGGGAATTGTTCACATTGTGTTCCAGGTTGCTCATTCAGCTGAATGAAAAGGAGAAAGAATACCAGGAGCTTCTGAGGAACTCACTTCAGACCAAACAAAGGCACATCAATGCACTGGAAGTCAGGGCTGCATCTACGGCTGCAGGTTGCTCATGTCTTCTCAACTATAACTTCTAAAGTCAACACTGTATTTAATTGTTTGCAAACGTCTTCCTCCATACGAGAGAAAGTTCTCGCCTGAGGCAGTCAAAAGGTGTGGCAGTGGAGCGATATGTGTCACATTTATTCACATCCACTCCACATGCCACTGCTTGTCTTTAGTACTGAGATGAGTTTTTGAAACTCATGAAGAACACGCCCTGTAATCGCTTATAACTGTTACCCAATTTCAACCAACCCAATTTTATGCCTTACCCTCAGGGCTTGCGTTTTCATGCATATAGATATACTCCCTGTTCTGGAAGTGTTTTAGAAACAGTACATTTGGTAATGACCCATTTTTAGTAATAGCATGACAGTAACATTAGTTACAGTTTATGTATCCATTGTGTAATATGTTTATTCTTTTCCCACAGATATTAAACCTACACCCCACAATGCTCACAATGCTGCTATGGTACGCTGGTTAAAAGGTGTTCCTGTGGATGAGAAAACCATTGAAATAGTGAGTGAAAATATGGAAAAATAAGATTTTGACCACAAGCTTGGTCATTTGCTAATTCATATTTGTGACCCTGGACCATAAAACAAGTCATAAGTAGCATTGTATGGGTCAAAATTTTTATGGCAAAAACCATTAGGATATTAGGTAAAGATCATGTTCCATGAAGATATTTTGTAAATTTCTACTGCAAATGTATCAAAATTAGGGGTGGGCATAGATTAATTTTTTTAATCTAGATTAAATCTTGGAATTAATCTAGATTAATCTAGATTAAAATGGCTAATTTGAATTCTGCTGAAGGCATTTTCAGAATATGTGTGCTACCCAAATAACGACTAAAAGTAAGTCTTCGAGAACGGGCCAGGTGGCGCATTAGATCAGGCGCTCATCTCCTGTTTCCAAAATGCATCACAAACTGCTTGACAATTGCATTTACAACATAATTACCTATACAAACTTGTGTAACCAAGTACTTCTGCGCAAAAGGCTGCACGACGTGCGCGTAGCCGTTAAATACACAGACGCGCACGGGCATGGATAGCCTATCTGCGTGCATAGTCTTCGATTAAACTGCGTTGCATTTAGAAGCGTCAATTCAGTTGTTGCATATAGTTTAATGTCTTTATTTCGGGATTATCAAAGTTAATCATAACTCACGTGCCCCAGTAAAAAGGGTCTAGCAACGCACCTGCCCTGAAGCGGCTTCATAACTGCATCCATGTTTGCGCGTCTCATTTGATGTGGTAATTTCACAGAAGTTGAAGACTCGTTCTCGCCCCCTACAGTGCAATTCGACTAGGTATACGTCATCCGCGCTAAACTCTCAAGGTGAAAGTCATCATATCTTGCCCAGCTCCCAACCCAACTTTGAAAATAGATTAACGGCGATATTTTTTTTATCGCCCGATAAGAGTCTCACGTTAACGCAGCACGTTAACGCCGATAACGGCCCACCACTCATCAAAATGTAATTTTACATTTCTAATAAATTAATTTGGACAACTTCTCAATATTTTGATTATTTTGAAACCTCAGATTCCAGATTTTCAAATGGTTGTATCTCGGCCAAAGTACAATTACAAAAATGACACTTATGACTGGTTTTGTGGTCCAGGGTCACATTTATAGATTTCTAATAGTGAAAGTCAGCTTGAAAACCATTTAAAAGATATTGAAGTTGATAGTGACTGCCTGTTGTTTGATTTCTTTAAGCTCGTTTTTAATGAGTTCACCTTGGACAGTCTCCTCCATTTCGCTTGCAGAGATGATCTGCGGTACTGTGGCATCAAGTAAGCCCTTTATACATCCGTACTGAACAGGAATAATATGCCAAGGTGTAGGAGAAACATTATAATTATAGTTAAAATACAATATTTAAAGGTGACCTATTATGCCCCATTTTTACAATGTAATATACAGTTGAGGTCAAAAGTTTGCATACACCTTGTAGAATCTGCAAAATGTCAATTATTTTACCAAAATGAGAGGGATCATACACAATGCATGTTATTTTTTATTTAGTACTGACCTGAATAAGATATTTCACATAAAAGATGTTTACGTATAGTCCACAAAAGAAAATAAATTTATCCAAAGATAAACCTGTTTAAAAGTTTACATACACTTGATTCTTAATACTGTGTTGTTACCTGAATGATCCACAGCTGTGTTTCTTTTTTAGTGATAGTCGTTCATGAGTCCCTTGTTTGTCCTGAACAATTAAACTGCATGCTGTTCTTCAGAAAAATCCTTCAGTTCCCACAAATTCTTAGTTTTTTTTTAAAGTTTTTGTACCCTTTCCAACAATGACTGTATGAGTTTGAGATCCATCTTTTCACACTGAGGACAACTGAGGGACTCATATGCAACTATTACAGAAGGTTCAAATGCTCACTGATGCTCCAGAAGGTGAAACAATGCATTAAGAGCTAGGGGTGTAAACTTTTGAACAGAAGGAAGATGTGTACATTTTTCTTATTTTGCTTAAATATCATATATTTTTTACATTTAGCACTGCCCTTTAGAAGCTACAGAAGATACATACATGTTTCCCAAAAGAAAAAATAAGTTAAATTTACCCTGGTCTTCAAAAAGTGTGTGTTTCCTTCTGAAGCATCAGTGAGCATTTGAACCTGCTGTAATAGTTGCATATGAGTCAAATATGCAAATTCAACTCTTATTTCTAAATGTCTTATATGTAAATGTCTTTTATGTGAAGTATCTTATTTAGGCCAGTACTAAATAAAAAATAACATTATTTTGGTAAAATAATTAACATTTTGCAGATTCTGCAAGGTGTCATGCCTTGTATGTAAACTTTTGACTTCAACTGTAAGTCTTAGGTGTCCCCAGAAAGTTTCAGCTCAAAATACCCCACAGATAATTTTGAAAATGCCTATTTCGAGTGGAAGCAGAAACATGCTGTTTTTGTTTATGTCTCTTTAAATGCAGATGAGCTACTGCTTCTGGCCCCCTTTTTCAGAATATGCCTTTACAGTTCGTACCCCAGATATTTTACCAAAAAACATCTGTTTGGTTTTGATTATAATGTCTATCATGCTGTTTTAAAGCCACATCAGTTAAAACTTCTAATATAGGGTTTTGTGAGCGCAAACATCCGAAGAAAAGCACATAGAAATAGGCTGTCACATGGCATGTATAAAATATTAAAGAGAACATTAAAGTTCTCTTTCATGTCTTATTGCGCTTAAACGGTCAAATACACATAAGTTTATGTTAAAAACACACATGAGCTACAAAAACCGTTATGTGTACATTAAATAAATCAATAAATCCACTGCTCTCTTGTCTCATCTGAGGCTGGGACTCTAAATAGTGTTTTGTGCTTGTCTGTGCAGACAACGACTGAACATTTAGCATGCTTTGCTAAATCTGCTTTCAGCAGAAGTGTTCAAAAACAAAATTCTAGTCACAGTGAAGACCACTGTATGATGTGAAATAAATCTGTGTCTTCATGCATTTGTCACTCAGAGGCGGGATGCTGTGTCGTTTGTGGGCTGCCATTTCCAAGCAGAGGAATTCTCTTCTCAGTCCAGTCAAAGAGGACAGTGAAGATACCATTTTCTAACAGACATGAATGACTCTCTCTTGTCCAGTTTTTAGATGCTATGAGCTCAGTGAGTTTGCAGTTTGTAGAGTCTGTGCCTTTTTTGGCACTATTATTTTGTCTATGCCTGACACACAAACATATACACTACTGTTCAAAAGTTTGGGGTTGGCAATATCTTTTAATGTTTTTGTAAGAAGGCTCCTATGCTCATCCAGACTGCATTTATTTTAGCAGCAATTACTCAAGTCTTCAGTGTCACATGATCCTTCAGAAATCATTCTAATATGCTGCTTTGATGCTCAAGAGACATTTGTTATAATTATCAATGCTTAAAATGCTTGTGCAGCTTAGTATTTTTGTGGAAGCATTATTTGATAAATCTAAAAAAACAGAATTCATTTGAAATCTAATTATGTAAAATTATAAATTCTTTACCTGGTCTTTACTGTCACTTTTTCAGTTGAATGTTTGCTTGCTAAATAAAAATGACCCCAAACATTTGAATGGTAGTGTACAATCTCAGAATAGTTGGAGAACGTTCATTCTCTCACATGTTTTTGAATAATCTTTTAGAAAGAGATTCAATATGTTTTTTATGGATATAAAGTAATATAATGTGTGAAATATTTATCCTAACATCATCTGAAAATCATGTTATTGTGCAGGGCATTGAGTTGTATATACTGTACATATGTGAGGGTACAAAAAATTTGTATTTATGAATTGTGTGTTCTTACTAAATACTAAATATGAACTAGCCTTACAGAAGAAAACGATACTGAGAGTGAAACTACAAAAAACTAAAACTACAATTTAGTAATTTATTTTAGAAATAAAGCTTTTAATTGTGATGTAAAAGTGAAAGGAAACTGTTACTGGTCTACCTTTCTTTCTATTTAATTTTAAATGGTCCTATGCTATAACAAATGAATTTTTAAAAGCACAAATATCCCAAGTCATCCTTCAGTTCACATGAGATAATAAAAGATTCACTACCAGTCAAACATTTTTGAATGTTTTTGAAGCCTCTTTTGCTTTCCAAGCCTGCATTTGATCCGAAGTACAGCAGTAAAATTTTGCAATATTTTTACTATTTAAAATACTGTTTTCTATTTGAATATTAATTTTAAAATTAAATTTATTCCTGTGATCAAAGCTACATTTTCAGCATCATTACTCCAGTGTAACAAGTGTCACATGATCCTTCAGAAATCATTCTAATATGCTTGTTTGCTGTTCAAGAAACATTTTTTATAATTATTATCAATATTTAAAACAGTTGAATACATTTTTTTTTCAGGATTCTTTGATGAATAGAAAGAAACCTGAAAAATTCCACTCAGCTGTTTTCAACATAATAACAATAATAAATGTTTTTTGAGCAGCAGTTCAGAATATTAAATTGATTTTTGAAGGATAGTAATGATGCTAAAAATTCAGCTTTGAAATCACTGAAATTAATGACATTTTAAAATATATTCAAATAGTAAAAAAAAAAAAAAAATCAAAATTGTATTGTTTTTTGATGTACTTTGGATTAAATAAATGCAGGCTAGGTAAGCAGAAGAGACTTACTGTTCAAAAACTTTTGACTGGTAGTGTGCGTGAAAATTATTAGTAAATGTTGTTTAAAATGGTTTGCAGTATAGCATTGTCCACATGTATACGCTGATGCAGAGGTGCAGTATCTTAATACAATTTGAACATGTAAACATGTCATATTATGAGTCCAAGCATCAGTAACATCATTTTCCAGTGAGAAATCTCACTGACGTTATTCACATTCCTCAGAGATGTGTTTGAGTTCTTACTGGCCACACAAAGTGTGAGTGTCTAGTGTTTTGGAAGATGGGCGTTTCACAATCCTGTTTGGAAGAAGTGATGCCATGCACTGAAGCTGATCTAACAGTTCCAACCACACTTCCTTATGTTTCTGAACTGTTTATGTTGCCTTGGCAACAGCCGTGACATCATCCTCTGACCTCTGCCTCCAGGTTGAGGATTAGTTTACCACAGGGAAATTTTCTCCTTTTCCCTGACGTTTGTGTGGCAGTGTTCCACTTTTTGGTGCGGTCAACCACTTTAGTAATCAGACAAGAACATGAATGGCTTAATCACACACTTCATCATAACGGGTATGAACTTATGAACGGGATGGGCTTCATTAGTCATTCAATGACTTGGAGTTTTAATGAGCCATATCTGACATTTTTTAGTTGATATACACTACACAACTGGAATTAAACAAACTATACTAAACAAATCACACACAACGCTGTCAGAAAAAAAAGTAGAAAAGCTGTCACAGGTTCACTACCCTTTCAAAAGGTAAAAATATGCGCCCTTTGGTACTATGTACTATAGGTGCTATACTGGCTATGATGATTTATCCAGACTGCAAAACAGAGCAAAAGTCAATGTATTTCATGCTTAACTTCTGAAGGTGCGAAGACACCTATTGTATTGGTTGGCATTCCTATTCTTCTTCTACTTACGCTTTTAAGTCTATGGCAGCCCATAGAGCCGCTTGCGGGAAAGTTATGAAATTTGGCACGTGGATTGAGGACTGTCTCAACATTAAACATAGCAAGTTTGAGGTCTGTAACTCAAACTCTCTAGTGTCACCACTTGTCCAAACTTTCACTCATGTTTATGCTAATAACTTTTGAACCATATGGACTAGAAGGATTTTTTTGCCCTCTGAATCCTTGGCTTATGCCGAGTCAAATGGACATAGAAAAAATTGTGAGGTCAAGTTTTTTCACTATTTTTAAAAGTCCATAAAACCTACTTTTTCAAACTCGTCCTAACTAGTTTGTCTGATTTTCACCAAAATTGGCTCAGAACATCTTTAGATCATGGAGGCAAAAAGATATGGAATTCAAGCTGACTAGTCAAAACTTTCTCGAATAACACGCAAACGAATTCAACGAAGAGCATGCAGAAATGGATGTGAGGCTATATTTCCGCAACTGTTTGGCGTATTGAGACCAAACTTGTTTGTGTTATAAAAACCGTGACCTGAGGCTACCTGCACAGTTTTGGCGCAGTGCCACCTAGTGGCCAGGAGATATGGAAATGGCTATTTTTTGCTTATAACTTCTGAATGGTTTGGCCAAAAATCACTAAACTGATCTCAGCATGCTGAGTTGACCCATGCCCAATTTTCCCATGTCAGCCATTTTTGTTGTCGGCCATTTTAAATTTTGCCGTAAAAAGCTATATTTTTTCATATTGTTATGAAACTCAGTATGTGTCTTCGGCACCATACTCTGACAGTACTCAAAAAGTTGGGAGGCAGTGCCAACTTGTGGTTAAAAGTGATCAAATTTAAAACAATGCTAATAGCATTTGATTAAATTGGCTCACTGTAATGAAAGTGTAAATAAGTGTATAAGTACAGTCGTGGCCAAAAGTTTTGAGAATGACACAAATATTAGTTTTCACAAAGTTTGCTGCTCAACTGCTTTTAGATCTTTGTTTCAGTTGTTTCTGTGATGTACTGAAATATAATTACAAGCACTTCATACGTTTCAAAGGCTTTTATCGACAATTACATGACATTTATGCAAAGAGTCAGTATTTGCAGTGTTGGCCCTTCTTTTTCAGGACCTCTGCAATTCGACTGGACATGCTCTCAATCAACTTCTGGGCCAAATCCTGACTGATAGCAACCCATTCTTTCATAATCACTTCTTGGAGTTTGTAAGAATTAGAGGGTTTTTGTTTGTCCACCCGCCTCTTGAGGATTGACCACAAGTTCTCAATGGGATTAAGATCTGGGGAGTTTCCAGGCCATGGACCCAAAATTTCAACATTTTGGTCCCCGAGCCACTTAGTTATCATTTTTGCCTTATGGCACAGTGCTCCATCATGCTGGAAAATGCATTGTTTTCACCAAACTGTTGTTTCGATTGTTGGAAGAAGTTGCTGTTGGAGGGTGTTTTGGTACCATTCTTTATTCATGGCTGTGTTTTTGGGCAAAATTGTGAGTGAGCCCACTCCCTTGGATAAGCAACCCCACACATGAATGGTCTCAGGATGCTTTACTGTTGGCATGACACAGGACTGATGGTAGCGCTCACCTTTTCTTCTCCGGACAAGCCTTTTTCCAGATGCCCCAAACAATCGGAAAGAGGCTTTATCGGAGAATATGACTTTGCCCCAGTCCTCAGCAGTCCAGTCGCTATACTTTTTGCAGAAGATCAATCTGTCCCTGATGTTTTTTTTGGAGAGAAGTGGCTTCTTTGCTGCCCTTCTTTACACCAGGCCATCTTCCAAAAGTCTTGGCCTCACTGTGCGTGCAGATGCGCTCACACCTGCCTGCTGCCATTCCTGAGCAAGCTCTGCACTGGTGGCACTCCGATCCCGCAGCTGAATCCTCTTTAGGAGACCATCCTGGCGCTTGCTGGACTTTCTTGGACGGCCTGAAGCCGCCTTAACAATGCAGTGGAAAGTTTTTTTTTGGGATTAAGTTAATTTTCATGGCAAAGAAGGACTATGCAATTCATCTGATCACTCTTCATAACATTCTGGAGTATATGCAAATTGCTATTATAAAAACTTAAGCAGCAACTTTTCCAATTTCCAATATTTATGTAATTCTCAAAACTTTTGGCCACGACTGTATATTCCTTGGGTCATGCCGAGAACATAGATACCAATTTTGTCTGCCGAACTTCATGTCCACCATTTTGAGTAATGTTGAAAAAACCTACTTTTTCGAACTCCTCCTAGATTGTTGGTCCAATTTTCACCAAAAATGACTTCGATTATCTTCAGACCATGCTGACACAAAGTTATGGATTTCGTGTCGATATGCAAAATAATTATTGGAAATTTTAACATGCCGGCATGTCATGACATCACGTTTGTAAACATGAAGAAGGCGTCCTGGCTAGTAGGCTGTATTGCTATATCGTATGTGATGCTGCAGGTGCTGCATTTATAGCCTTTTCTCACAACGGCTGGAATAATTACAATTATTATTTTGATGGCGGATTGTAATCTAGAAAGGTTTGTGTTTATGGGACATGTATTCCAAGACATAGGCTTGAACCTGTGATTCCTAAGTACAGAAGAGGCCAAACTTGCGGACTGCAGCTTTAACCATTAATAATGAAATAAAAAATGCTAATAACATTTGATTGCATTAGCCTTTTGTAATCCAAAACATTCTCAAAAGTCTCAAAATATACTTTAGGTCATCCCAACAACATAGATCCAATTATACCAATTAAACCCCCCCAAAAAACAGTCTATTGTTACTGACAACACTTTAAAATATTAAAGTAATTGGGTAAATTGAAGTATGTGACATTAAATACAACATATGTTTTTATAGTAATAAGGTGATTATAAAAATGCCTTCATAAATGTAAAAAGTTAAAAACCTTTGAAAGTCCAAGTCTTTCCAAATCAATTCCAGGTCTAGATTTTTTTTTTTTTTTTTAATTTTGAACCCAATTGAAAACTTTTTTGTTGTTTTCTGTCATATTGCTTTAAATCCCATGACAGTAAACAATGCTAGTCCAATTTTCAGTTTGCCTTTTATTGATTATACATCAGTTGCTTTTTAATGACTTGGCAAGTGTAATGACTATCAGAGCACAGCTTGCCCTTGAAATCTGGTTGTAGTCCAGGTCTCTCCACGGCTAGAGATGCATTTCAGCAGGTGGAGCAGATGTCATTCTGCTTCGGCCAGGGATTGTGAGGTTAACTGAACAGGATTTGCTTTTCACGGCCATATATTTCCTCTTCCTTCCTGTTCTTTTCTTTTCTGTGTATGT
This sequence comes from Garra rufa, assembly GCF_049309525.1. Taxonomy (NCBI): domain Eukaryota; kingdom Metazoa; phylum Chordata; class Actinopteri; order Cypriniformes; family Cyprinidae; genus Garra; species Garra rufa. The sequence goes on along the minus strand of NC_133369.1, from coordinate 16,377,012 downwards.
TATTGAGCTCTTTCCGTTCTTCTTTTGCTGGCAAGACCTCTTTATCTTTCTCCTTGTGAAGGCTGGTCATGCATGCAATCCATAAAATAGGAAATTCTGTACATGGATTATGGCTTTCGGATCAACCTTATTCTGTTAGCAAGAGGATGTTCTTTTTCGTCAATGAGATTTTCTACTTCAAATAAATTTTCAAATAAAGCTGTCTTATCACTGCTCTACAGCCTCAAGTGTTCAGAAACTGGCCTGTGGTCCATATTATGTGAAGAAATTACATTTAGTGAATGGATGATAACTATTAGATACTCATATGACATAGAATTGTAATGAATTCTGAATTCAGAGGGTTTTTTTTACTGATGGAGAAAAGAGAGAGTTACAGGGGTGTGAACACCTGAGAAATAGGCTATATTTGTTTATTAAGGTGTTTTACAATAGATTCATACAACTTTTGTAGTGGACTGAACATCTGAATGATCAGAACATCTGCCAGTTGCCTGCTGGAGATGTTGGAGGAGAAACCGCATCTCGCTGTTCTCTGCAAAACTGCCCACAGTGTTTGTTAATATTCAAGTCAAGTGATTTGAGAAGAAAAGGGCAGATCTTCAAGTTCATTTTCACTTAAATGAAAATGAAGGCTCCAGAGGGGTGTTTTTGCAGTGATTAAATAGAAGAACCATTTTTGGTTCCTCAAAGAACCTTTTAGTGAACATTTCTTGAAAGAACCATTTTGAAGAACATTTTAGAAATCTAAAGAACCTCCTTCCACTATAAAGAACCCTTTCTGCATTTGAAAGGTTCCATGGATGTTCATGGTCCTTCATGGAACCATCAATGCCAATAAAAAAACTTTTTTTTGAGTGTTGGTGCTCAATCTTATTCAGGATTTATGATCATGACACCATCATTTTTGCATTTTAGCATTGATATCTGTAATTAATGTTTTAAAAGCTGCAGCTCTTTTCATGGATGTTGAGTAGTTCTATGTTGCCAGTTCTTGTGGAAATAGAAACTTCAGTGTGAATTGAGGTTTGCTGTCATTTTTGCTGCAGTATTTTGTGTTGTTTGTAATAAAGAATCACAGTGTTTGTCCACTTTACCATAGCCTATACAAATGATATGTTACAATATGACAGATATAGGCCACATTCTTAAAAAAATAAACGTTCTTCATTGGCATATGGTTCCTAGAAACATCCATGGAATGTCACACTAAGAAAGAATTGTTCTTCTAAGAGCTGTTTAATGTTCTTCAAGGAACCCAAAATGGTTCCATGGCATCTTCTCAGATTGGAACCTTTATTTTTTTTAAAGAGTGCACATCCCCATCAGATCCAGAGAAGTTTCGATGTATTTGCAACTCAAGCACTAAATAAGTACCAGGGTCAGAAATCAGCTTTTCCATTAAAGGTCCCATATTGTCAAAATCGAAATTTCCTGGCTTTTTTCATGATAACTGAGATCCAGGGGCTATGTAACTACCATATGAGTTTCAAAACAGTCAATCCACAGTAAACTGCACACAGCCTGCTTAAAGTAGCTGTTCATTTTCACGAGCCACTGTGACTTCCGCAAAGATGTGACGTCCGATCTACTCAGTCACCGCCTTCAGTCACCACCCCCAGCACCAACCACCGTCCCACCCTCCTTTTGTCAAACCCAGACAATATCCTGTCCATAACATTGCTAAGCAACAACAACACGGAAACTAATCGAGAAAACCCTGTTCAGTCGATAGATGTCGAAACTACATCATTGCACAGGCTTCAGAACAACGCGAATATAAGAGACCAGAGGCATGTCAACTTCAGCCTCTTTCACACAGCGATTCCGGTAAATACACGGATAATGTGTCCCATGATTTGTTCCGGAGTTGTTTGATTTGGTTCATTCACAGTTGTTTTCCGGAATCTGTGCATGCTTTACACACAACCCATAAAGACATGTGATGTTTGGATGTGAGATGTAATGCGACGCGTACGATTCACTAAACTGAAACTAACCTGAACAAACTGTGCTTCAGCGCTAATAGTGCGGAGCTGGCTCTGCCTGATCGCTGCTTCATTCCACTTTGCACGTATTTTTTCGTCGTGAAGAGTCGCATGATAACGTGCATCATCACTACAACACTGCCTTTATGGTTCTGGCTTTTGTTCACACAGCGCTCATTCCCGTAATTTTCCAGAATCAGTGCGCATTGTGAAACGGGCTTTACTAAAGCAACAGTTATGTAGCTTACTGCATTCGGTGTTTGAAAAAGAAAAAACATTAATGATCATTCTGAAATATCCTGTTGAGTATCAGCAGGCTAGGCTCTCTCTATGGCTCTGGGCTCGGCTAAAGCATACATGACCGTAGTTACCTGTGATTGGCCTGGCTGTACGTCACTCAGAAAACAACAGGCCAATCAGAAGAGAGGCTCATGAATATTAATTAGATGGGCCAAAATCGACCTGTTTTTGACAGAGCTCCTAAAAAAGGAGCTGTAAAAATATATTGAGATGGATTTTGGCACTTATACCGCAAATATATATTCTTAAGGACATCAACAACTAAAATAAACCTCCAGAAATGTGTACAATATGGGACCTTTAAAAAGCAATATTTGGCCCATGGAATTGATTTCCAGGGGCATTTTTGACATTTATGAGGGCAATTTTTATAATCATCTTACTATTATAATAACCATATGTTGTCTTTAATGTCAAATACTTACATTTTCCTAGTTATTTTTGCCTCTTTGTCTGGAATTTATATGCCATTTTTGTTCATTTTGGTGGCATTTTTGCCACAAGCCCTCATTAATTTCCAACCCTGATAAGCACCTTCAGTATAGTACAGCATGAATGAAGGTCGCTGCGCCTATAAAGCAGTTACAATTAAATTCTTTTTTAAAAACGCTGTCATTCAAAACGTACCAACAGACTATATTTCAACAGTGAAGGACATTTTAAAGAGGAGTTCAAGCTTTTAAACTGATCCAGAAGGGTCACTGTGGGTCATTTACCCACTCTGTCCTTTTTTCATTCTCTCTTTATCTTCGTGGTAACTACAATGTTTGTCATGGTAATGAAAGGGTCTTTGGGCGGTTCTTTGGTGGATGGTGGGGTAGGGGGTGGGGGGTGGGGGCCACGTGAAGGTGTAGAAGGGCAAAAAAAGGGGGCTGTGGTTTCTGCAGTGCAAGGTTCAATTCATGGATTTGGAAAGGGGTCCAGAGGTGAGGTGTGGGGGATGAACATCTTCTGCATGTCTATAGTTACCTATGGGTTAAAACAATGTGCAAATGTAACATACAAACAGTATGTTTCATCATGCAAGAATGATACTTATGTTGCCTCATCATGACATTTCACCCAACAAGTTCTAGACTGCTGACCTTATTTTGTGAGGCCTATTTATGAATATTTACCTTATCATCATACGTAATAGAAAAAAACATTTGTGATTATCTGTAATGTTTAAATAAGGTTAAAGAGGTTGTTCACTTCCAGAATGAAAATTTCCTTATAATTTACTCACCTCCATGTCATCCAAGATGTTCATGTCTTTTTTCGGTCAAAAAGAAATTAAGGTTTTTGAGGAAAACATTCCAGGATATTTTTCTCCAAATTCTTTGGTTTTCCAGCATTGTGCATTTGAGACCCATATTTTCACAATGAGGACAACTGAGGGACTCATATGCAACTATCACAGAAGGTTCAAACGCTCACTGATGCTCCAGAAGGAAAATTGATGCATTACGAGCCAGGGGTGAAAACTTTTGAACATGTGTACATATTGCTTATTTTGCCTAAACGTCATATTTTTTTCTTTTAGTACTGCCCTTCAGAGGCTACAGAAGATGTTTTCCAGAAGACAAAATAAGTTAAATATACCCTGATCCTCAAATTCAAATGCATGGGTTTTCCTTTTGGAGCATCAGTGAGCGTTTGAACCTTCTGCAATGAATCTTCTTGTCTTTGCCCACATTTTACGAAAAACATTTCCCAACCTTATTTAAATTAAACACACATTCACATTGTGACATTGTTTAATATTGGTTTCAGTACTTGACTTATAATATCTAATGTCATGCAACATTACACCCGAACTGTGGCTGACTGGAGACAATTAGTTCACACTAATGACAGTATGCTGACTAACTGGTTTCTCGTTCTATTGCGCATTATGATCTCTAATAAACAAAGTAGTCTGATTTATTTCAGCTTCATTGTTTTAGTTATGATCTGTCAACCCCATCCTGTTGCTTCCCATATGAACTCTACAAGGCAGGATAGACTTTAGCAAAAATGTTTCAAACAATGAACAGATGAGACTGCCCAGGGTTCTTCTCAATACATCACTTTTTTAAAACTCTTTTCTTAAGTTGGCTGATGCCACATTCTTCACATGGAAAAACACTCTAATGAAAGACTGAAGGTCTATCAGGGTGCATTCTGGGCATTCCTGTTATTGTGATTTCATTAAGGGGCCAAGGATGACCCTGACCATGCAGAGATGCTGACCCTTGGGTTCTGCAGGACAATAGACAGGCTTTTTAAGACTGACTCTATTGAACCTGATCCTCGCCAAGCATATAAAACTAAAGTTTTAAGCCCAGCATCCAAGGAGCAAACTGCTAGAAGTCAAATAGCAATTGAACTGTATTGTTTAGATATTTTTCTTTTAATTTTTTTTAGGAGGCATGAGGACAAATTTGCATTAAAATATTGAACTTTTTTTCTAGCTTAGTCAGATTTAATATGAACTATGTTTACAGGTCATATGCAGCATGATTCACATTATCCATAGAAACATGTTAAATAACATGATTTATCTATTTAAAGTTTATGAAATAATGAAAATACTTAAACAGACTTTTCACTCAGTCTAATTTTCCATTCTAATTTTGATTTGATCATATTAGAGCTCTATTGTGTCCTGTTTACTCCGTGGTTGGATGCCCCTCACGGTTCAGCTTCTATTCAGCTATCAAATTCAACAAAGCCGTCAGAAAATATTGCCCAGAATGTGTTAAAGTTCGTGTACGCCCACAGAGGCATAAATATTCTGTGTTCACATCTTTAGTTCACGATGCCTTTTTTGTGAATGGTGTTTGGTTATTTTGTCCTTATTTTCCATAATATAATGCTGTTTACATTTACATCGTCAGTGTAATTACAAAACTGTCCTCAATAAAGCAAATCAAAGCACTATTTTCTGCTTTGTCACACCTCATTCTTCTTCGTTCTCAACTCAGAAACTTCTAAATGAGTATTTCCAGTACCGTCATGCTTAAACAGTGAGAGTGAAGAACATGAGGCCAATGAATAAAAGGATTTGCCTAGCCCTTTTTTTTTATTTGAGCTTATTTTAATATTTACATCTAAATCTTTGCAGGATGAGTCAACTTTAGAATGAGGTCTATTCATACTGTAATTATTGGCAGTAGTATCATTCATAATTTTAGAGATGATTATATAAGATTTCCATATAACTAGGGCTGTGAGTCATTTAGTGTTGAATTAAGAATGCCTTTTAAATTCCAATTCAGTTACTGAATTTGACCTGAAATAGCAAACAGGATGCAGAACTGCAATTTGAATGTAAGAAAGTTTGTTTATTTAATGGGGTTCCTGCCTCCAAGTGTCTAACTCCCCCAAACTCTGTCCAGTTGCAGTGACAGGTGGCTCTTGGGGGGTTTGTGTTAATACAGGCCAACAGCTGCACAAAGGAGCCCCACTGGTCTTTTCGGGGGACGGGATGTCCCCTCTCAAGCGTGCCATTTTCACCCCCCTATTTCACTCCTACACCAACCCCCATCTTCCCCATAGCGTCTACACTTATCCCCTCTTGAGCAGATGCCAGCTGCGCTCTACAGGTGGCAAGCAGCTTCGTAATTCATAAGATTCAGCAAAACACCTTTTTTCTGTTATCATTGTTTTGCCCCTCAGAATGTATTAGGTCATGTTGAACTGAACATTAGACAGTCGGGTTGAATAAAGAACTGATTTCTTCTGCAATATGAAAGTGAAATTTCACTGTATGTTAGCTTATCTACACCATGATAACAGCTAGCTTAAAGCGGTTCAAGCACTTCACTTAAGACATACTGCGCCAGCTAAAACTTTTCATTGCTTGTTTAGAATAATCAGTTGCATGTGCTCACCAGGTTTGGTGAGGTTTTTTGTATTCGTTTAGGCTTTATAGGCTTTTGGGTATTTTTGGACAGGCCCTGTTTCTAAACAACCCCATTCTAGTTTCCCAAAGGGTAAATTTCAACAATTTTTTAATAATTATTGACCTGAAGAGTCCAGGGAAAAACCTAGGACTAGTTTGCAAAAGTAGTTATTTTTTACATTTTCTCAATGATAACAAATGGTTTGATTGACAGTTGTTTGGAATGAGGAGGTCTATTGCATGATATGAATATCATGCAAATGTGTTGAAAACTGCGCAATATACAATCGTTTATGTCCTTGAAATATTTCTTTCAATTTGGCCAATTTCTTTCAAATTTTGACTTTAGGCTCAAAGTTCATCGGCCTATGGTGGCAATGTTTTCTGAGGTACACAATGTCCTTATAGCCACTTGTGGCACATGGACCAAAACCGTGCGTACCGATTGTCACGTCGATAGACGGTTGCATAGTTATGGCTATTTTTATGTTTTTTCATTCTTATATCACCACCAAGTGGCCAGGCTCCATTACGTTTTTCATGAGACCTCAGATTGAGCTTTTACATACGCCTTGTGAGTTTGGCGAAGATATCTCACTCCGTTCAAAAGTTATAGCTGTTTTAGAAAAGGCAGCCTTGCCCCTTTCGAACGAAAAATGCATATAATACCCAAAACCACTTGTAGCCTGTGGCGAACGTTAAGGATTTATGAGCGTTTTGATACTTTTGATAGCTGTAGCGCCCCTATCAGACCTATTGGGGTTTGCCTTGGTGACATTGTAGACGTGTGAGTACTACCATCCCTCCAAGTCTCTACGACTAGCAGTTTGGTCTGGTCGATCAGTTTTACTTGGAGATTGTTGATCCTTGATGAATTAAAATAAAATGTATTACAAACACCAGCAAAAACCACCAGTTTAATTTCTTGTGTTTACGGTTTTTCTTTTTTGAAATAGGAAGTTCAGATAGGATTTTGAAGGTGTAAATGACTATTTGCTAATTTCTATTGTAGGTTGTGGAGGGATGTTCTCATGTTAGGCAGCATTTGGATAAAATAAACCAGTGCAGGATGAGTCGTCAATATTTTTATTTAAGAAAAAGCAAGTAAATATGTAAAAGTGAATTTTCTCAACATATACTAGCATATACACAACCTTTATACTAACACATGGACAAAAAAAGCCAGAAAACTCCATTTTTTATTTTATAAGTGTTTAAACTTATAATTTGTAAGGGGAAAAGGACAAAATGTAGTCTCAGACACTGCACATAGCATTGACATAGCAGTGAGAAATCACTCTGAATAGTCGTTATGGCATCTTTCTAAAATGAAATTTAGTCCATTGAGTCACAAACTATGCAGTTTGGACATTTTTGGAGACGCAGGCAGACGAAACCTTTTAATGTAAAACAGGTAACATAGCTAACAGTATTTAAAAATGCGATGTTTTACAGATTAAAAAACAAAACAGATATTTTCTAACTTGTCCTGACTACATTTGTAGTTTCTAAACAGTATCAACAACCCATCCCTTGTAATTAGGGATTCCTTTAACTCTAAATCCACCCCTACGTAACATGTGGTACATTCCACACTGGAGGCCGAGTTGGGACGGCCTTCAGCTCACAATGAGCCGCATGCCATCACCTTCAGGGCGGCAGAGGGAGCACACAGAAGCCGTATCCGCTGTGTGTCAGAAAGTTTATTCAATCTCACCGCTCTGCTACAATTTTATGACTGGACTTTAATCACGGGCTCTATATGCATCAATCGTATCAATAATATTTTCCCAAGACCTATCGGTTGACTGCTTGGGGGATTTTTGTGCCCCGAGCAGAAACAGGGATCGTGTGCCTGTGGAAATCCGGAGCGAACGAAGAAAGTTTCCCCGAGTCTCACGAAAGGAATGAATACATTTTAGGCAGGAAAAATCCGCATGATTTAACGACAAACATGGAATGCAACCATCTTGACACACAGCAGGGAATAAATCAGTTGACACCCTCAGAACCACGTAAGTCTGCGTTTGTTTCCTTAATAAATCAGTATTTTGTCCTTGTGATTTATGAACGATAGTCAGCTGAATAGAGAAGCCTTTACAGTACCTTCCACTGTGAATATCCGTTCAACATAGGAACGATACAAAAACTGTTACTTACGGTAAACTTTAACAAGGTGTACAGTTATACATCCTGAAGTTAATTTATTAAATTTGAAACAATAATAATACGACATTAAATAATACTGCTGCTAGGGCTGTCGCTGTTTTAGAGTGGTATTTATTTTGCACTAAATAAATACGTCTTCATTCATTTATTTTTATTTATTTGCCTTATTTATGTAACTTTGTATTTGTATCTACGCATTTATATTTTAATAGACAGGTTTTCACGCATTTATAGGCCTGTTGAATTTGTGTGTATTAGCCTGTGTCAAACTATCCCGGTTCCCATCGTATCTTTTTATTCAACATATGACGTGTTCATGGGGGCATACATGACGTGTTAGTGATTCAAGCTCAATCATGAGATATTCACGCGGGAATTTCACAATCCACGCAGGGTGAATGGACAATGAATGAGAGATATGACGTATTCATAATGTTACCAGTTATCTAGCGTTGATCTGCCTGCTAGCATGATGTTTTGTTGTCATTATCTGCGGATGTCATAGATTATTGTGCTCCCGCCCCATTTCTGTGACATCACTCTAGCAGTCTAGAATACAAAATGATTAAAGACGAATTCAATTGATCCCTATGATTGATTCAACGTCGAACACTTCTGGTCACATCCAGGTCATTTCTAATGAATCTGCTGACTACATCATCTTGGCAGTTAATAAACAGAGCCATGTGATCTTCAAAGTGATTCAGATGATACATTCTCTGGTAACATCTAGTCTGTGCAGACTGCCAATGAGTTGGGATACACCCTGCAATTATACATGTCCTGATCAGTATGAATATACAGTAACATGACACTTGATCCATTCCTCAAGTCAAATTAAAGTCATTTAATAGATCTGCTGAGAAGATGGCATGGATCTGTAGGTCTTGGGTTTGTTATGCAACATGGAACCCCTTTGCATCATCAGAAGATTGCTTACGTTTTAATGCTTGCTTTCTTCTGGATGCTAGAGGAGATCAATCTCTCAATGTTCTGGCCGGTTCTTACTTCTTTTCTTTCTGTATCCTTGAGACTATAGGTTAAAACACTTGACGATACAGTATAGTCTCTTGCGAAACTTCCTAACTGGAAACTTGCGTTTCTTTCTCAGAACCCGTACAATATGTTGCTTTTGTGTTTGAGTCCTTTACATTGAGGACTTCATTCACTCTCGACTGTTACTCATTAACTTTCTTTTTATCCTTCATGGAAGGGTTTGTCTCTCTAGACTGATTAATTGCCTTTCGTTGTCTTTTCATTTTATACTAAAGACAAAACAAGCTAGCGCACACTTAGGAGCCCATTATTCAATTGTTTGAGCGAGAACACAAAGTAAATTTAAGTTCTCAATGTTAACAGCATGCCCTGAATGAGAACCGAGGTGTTTTTTTTTTTTTCCTAGTCTGACGAGGTCTGCTCTGTTGAGTTCTGCCCTGTCAGGACTTTTGAAGAGCATCTTCTAATCTCTCTTTTCTTTAGATCTGCATTCAGGCACGAGTGCTGCTTAGTTTTCCCCCGCCTTTCGTTTTACACCCCAAGCTGTCTGCGGTGTTTGGCTTTCGTTGTGTTCTCTCTTTGGTAACCGGAGAATCGGTCTCTAGTGTGATTGAATCATTAAGATTCATTGCATTTATTTGATCCAAAGTACAGCAAAAACAGTACAATTTTGAAATATTTTTACTATTTAAAATAACAGCTTTCTATTTGAATATATTTTAAAATGTAATTTATTTCTGTGATTTCAAAGCTAAATTTTCAGCATCATTACTTAGTTTATTTTTGCAGAATTCTTTGATGAATAGAAAGATTTTAAGATATATATAATACAAATCTGTTAATTTAGCAAGGGTGTTTTAGGGTGATGATAAAGACATTTAAAATGTTACAAAAGGTTTCTATTTTTTTTTAGATAAATGATCTATTTCAAAACTTTCTATTCATCAAAGAAACTTGAAAAAAAGTATTCTAAGCTGTTTTTTCAACAAAATAATAATAATAAATGTTTTTTGAGCAGCAAATCAGAATATTAGAATTATTTCTGAAGGATCATGTGACTGGAGTAATGATGCTAAAAATCAGCTTTGAAGTTGCAGAAATAAATTACATTTTAAACTATATTCAAATAGAAAACAATTATTTTAAATAGTAAAAATGTTTTAATATTTTACTGTTTTGCTATAATTTTGATCAAACTGTTCAAAAACTTTTGGTTGGTAGTGTATATAAAATACTAATTACTGACAGTGAATGAAATGTATGCAGATCTAAATAAATACTTGTTTTACATATAATATTTGTATTTGTTTCAAAGTGACAAAGTGCAAAGATGAATATTTTCAGCAATGTTTTATTATGAAATCTCTGACTTTTTCTATTCATGATAATCCCAAAGCACCATGGTGCTCAGGTTTTAACAGAACATTAAACTGGTTTGTCAAGGTCTGTGTTTTCTTGTTGTGGAGAACTTGCCAGTTTTTATTGTGATCAATAAATGCTGGTTGCTGTTAGTAAATGGATATCCATTTGAAATAGAGTAGCTGCTATATTTGTCAAAATATGTCATTCAGCAGTTCTGTGATCAAATAGAGGCAATTCAATCTGCTTAAAAGTCTCTGTTAATTAAATATCAAAAATCTTTTGCAGTGAGGCTAAATGACATTTTGAGTTACACCTTCAACAAAAGAAAAAAACATTAAATAAATTTGTTCAGGTCGTTGCACGGAAAAGCTTTGCATTTAGGAGCATGATGAGTCCTTGCCGTTATATATTTTTTATGAAATCTGAAAGCTTTCTGACCCTGCATAGACAGTAACGCAACTACCAAATACATTATTTTTGTTTTCCTTGTGCACAAAAATTATTCTAGTAGCTTCATAAAATTAAGGTTAAACCACTGATGTCAAATGGACTACTGTAATGATTTCCTTGTGACCTTTCTTGGCCTTGAACATGTCAGTTGTGTTCATCAAAAATATCTTACTTTGTGTTCTAAAGATGAACGAAGGTCTTACAGGTTAATTAATGACATATATATTTTTTTTGGGCGAACTATCCCTGAAATGAGTGAAATATTTGGTGTTGCTAACCTATTTTAATCATTGTGTTCATGTCAGCTTTGCAGAGGCCAAAGAGTTTGTCAGACTGACAGGGGCCAGTTTCTGTTGTGTAACGTAACATCCCCCAACACACATTCTTATACACACACCCCTCTCTGTCATGCCCGTGAAACAATATCATTCAGTTTCAAAACCCTGAACCCAGAGACTCTTATGTAACGAGCGGAAAATGACCCAATTTTTTGGATGACAACAAATGACCTTCTAACAGAAGGAAATAAAACTTAACTTTAAATATACTGTACTGAATTAAGATAACATGGTATCCCATTAGGCAATTGGCACATTATTTAGTTCCTTTTTTTAAGTGGTGGGGAAATTTTACCTTGGTTTCATTCAGTGTTTAATTAGCATATAACAATCAAAAGATCTAATTTTATAAATCCTAGTAACCTCACGCTTTAATACTGGCTCACACACACATGCACCAGTCATAACTGAAGCACATTCAGCCTGAGGAATAGATGCAGTTCTCTACTGCATCAAATCTGGCCTAGAAAGTGTGTCTCTGGAGTAATTAATCCTCTCAGAAGATTTAAATGTTGTCAGACCCAGAAAATGGCAAGGAAATCTGAAGGAAAGGGATTTTCGAGGCCACATACTGTACTCCAGATTCATTCTTAATATAGATTTTGTTTTTCTTTCTGTATTCATAATAGGATAATCCAATTTGTATGACCTCAAAAATATTGCACGTCACCTTTGGTTTACAAAGTATTCATCTATTTTGCTTCCCACAATGCATACAGAAGTTTGCATTGAATAAGGTTTTGGTAAATCCTCTGTATAGCTGTGGTAATCTTTTACCTCTACATAACAAATAGGCTGCAGTTTCTAGTTTACAGTTGTTGGGAAGAGTGATAGTTCAATCAAAAATGAACTTGTCTTATGGAGACTTTCATGTCTTATGGAGATGCTGAGGGTGGAAAATTTAAAATAGATTATTTAAATGTGACCCTAGACCACAAAACCAGTCATATAAGTATATATCCAGTATAAGTATATTTCCATTGATGCATGGTTTGTTAAAGGAACACTCCACTTTTTTGGGAAATAGGCTCATTCTCCAACTCCCCCCGAGTTCATAAGTTGAGTTTTACCGTTTTGAAATCTATTCAGCCGTTCTCCTGTTCTGGCGATATCACGTTTAACATAGCTTAGCACAGATCATTGAATTCTATTAGACCAATAGCATCGTGTTCAAAAATGACCAACAAGTTTCGATATTTGTCCTATTTGAAACTTGACTCTTCTGTAGTTATATCGTGTACTAAGACCGGCGGAAAATGTAAAGCTGCGAATTTCTAGGCCGATAAGATTAGGAACTACACTCTGATTCCGGTGTAATAGTCAAGGAAGTTTGCTGCCATAATATGGCCCAAGATGGTGCAGGAATATCACGCAGCACATGTGCAAATGCTAACCTAGCTGGGAACTAATTTCAGGCGCTGCATGATATTACTCCGTCCATATTACAGCAACAAACTTCCTTGTCTATTACACCGGAATGGGAGTGTAGTTCCTAATCTTATCGGCCTAGAAATTCGCAGCTTTACATTTTCCACCGGTCTTAGTACACGATATAACTACAGAAGAGTCAAGTTTTAAATAGGACAAATATCGAAACTCGTTGGTCATTTTTGAACGCGATGCTATTGGTCTTATAGGATTCAATGATCTATGCTAAGCTATGCTAAAAGTGAGAACAGGAGAACAACTGAATGGATTTCAAAACGGTAAAACTCAGCTTATTAACTCGGGGGGAGTTGGAGTATGAGCCTATTTCCAAAAAAAGTGGAGTGTTCCTTTAAGAAATGCTACTATTTGAAAACTGGAATCTCTAAATTTTGAGAAAATCGCCTTTAAAGTTGTCCATTTTAAGTTTTTTTTTTTTTTTTTGCAATGCATATTACTAATCAAGAATTAAGTTTTGATATATTTACAGTAGGAAATTTACAAGTTATCTTTATGGAACATGATCTTTACTTAATGTCCTAATGGTTTTTCACATTAAAGAAAAATCAATCATTTGACCCATACAATGTATTGTTGGCTATTGCTACAAATACGCCCATGCTACTTTAGGCTGGTTTTGTGGTTCAGGGTCACAAAACCTTGGGGTTCTCTTGCAAAAGTAAACTTTGCTTTGTCAACAGCTTAATTTATTTGATTTGTTTTTTCATTTTTAGGTGAGCTATCCCTTTAAAACTTCATTAATGTGATTTCGATGAAGGTGTTGTAATACAGACAGACATCGAGCCATCTTAGTACGGAGACAACATTCATATTTGTCATTTCCAGCAGGCGCTTGTGTTTTCTGGTGTGGCCACAGAGTGCTAGGAATGCTAAACATTCCTCACTGAATGTGTGTCTTCTGTTCAGCTGAGAGAGCAATGAAGGAAGAGAGAGAGCGGACGGGACAGGAACGGTGTGACAAGATTCCAGAGCTCATGCTTGCATACAGATGGAATCACGTCAGGTCTTCTTTCCTGTGTAGCACACAGATGGTGTAAATTACAGTCCTCAGACATGAAGCGCTTGCAGGACAGCGTGTTTCCATCGTCCCACTCAGATTGGATAAAGCCATCCATCCGCACCAGAATGTGTCAGAGGATACACAGCGATTGCACTGCCACCATATTCTCTGTTACACTGAAAGCTTTGCTTTTTTTAGAGGAACATGACTGATCTGTTAGCTGCTGTTGGACAGCCGCATGTAAAATGTCACTGTTATCTGACAGAGTGCACTTAAATGGGTTTCTTAATAAGTCACATTGGTCTCTGTTTCAGCTCTAAGCAGAAAAACAATCACTTGTGTTAACCATTTTGAAACGTTTTTGGGATTACTTGTTTAAAACATGTTTTGGTAACATGACTGGGATTGCTTAGAGTAGCTATAAGATATAAATAAAAAAAAGCACTTCAGCAATTCTTTATTCACCCCCCAGAGCCATGTAGAGTGCTTTATATGATGGATGGACGCTCTTTATTTTGCTTCAAAATCTCAACACCCATTCACTGCCATCATAAAGCTTTTAACATAACTCAGATTGTATTCATTTAAAAGAAGAAAGTCATATACACCTAGGATGGCTTGAGTGTGAGTAAATCATGGGGCAGTTTTCATTTTTGGGTGAACTTTTGTGGATCTCTTTAAGCTGGTCTCCTGACCAACATGAAAGTGCTCAAAACCCTAGATCATCTATAAAACAAGAAAACCAGCTTAGGCTGGTTTAATATGTTTTTAAAGGCCTTTTAATATTGTGACCTTTTAATACAGGTTTTTAAATAATGAATTAAAGTTAATCTCTTTACATGCTTCTGATTTTAATGAGCTCTTCCGAGTGCTCTAAAGCACTTGTGTGTATTAGTTGGTGCTTCACTGCACACTTCATTAGTCTCAGATATCAAGATGCATAAGATAAAGCAGATCACGTGTTCAGTGTTTAGAGTCTTCACTGTTTTATGCCCCTTATGAATGTTTTTGGTTGTGGATGTGAGCATATTAGTTACATCATCAACCAAAACATTAGCTTAGTGAGCTGTTTTGCTGTCTATTCACCTTTTAAGACAACATCCTTTCTAAAAATGGACCTTCATTGGCTGATTTGAGGCAGCAATGCACCACATATGTGACACCGGACCACAAAACCAGTCATAAGGGTCAATTTTTTGAAATTGAGATTTATAAGCTTTCCATTGATGTATGGTTTGTTAGAATAGGACAATACTTCGCCGAGATACAGCTATTTGATTATCTGGAATCTGAGGGTGCAAAAAATCTAAATATTGAGAAAATCGCTGTTATAGTTGTCCAAATGAAATTCTTAGCAATGCATACTACTAATCAAAAATTACGTTTTGATATATTTCCAGTAGGAAATTTACGAAATATCTTCATGGAACATGATCGTTACTTAATATCCTAATAATTTTTGGCATAAAAGAAAAATTGATAATTGTGACCCATACAACAGTAAATGTGTCATTTTTAAATTTGAATGAATAATTAATTAACCACTCTTGTCCAAAATTGGTCAAAATTCTAATTTGTTGCAGAGCATTTTGGCATTGCCTTATCAACATGTTTTTGATGGTGCTTTGTAATCTGGCCTAGTATAGTGAAGTATTTTATTTTTGCGTTTGAAGAAACAGCAGGAAGCATAATTTCCTCTGTATTGGGATTTGCATCTGAGTGAAACCGATTATAGAAAAGAAATAATGTAGGGCGGGAGCTTGGTTCTGTCCTTCGGTTGTTGGTTGGAAGGTGGCAGATCTACATGTGAGCTTGCATTGATTGCAAAAAAGAGGCAGGGTTTATCCACCTTTTTCTTCAATGTGAAAATAAGCCAATAGGTGAGACTTCTAGTTCATTATCCTCTATAGGGAAATAATGAGAAGAATAACAAACGTACAAACAACATGCAGTAAACAGTAAAACTGTTTAACCAGTGTGTCCATAATTAAGATAATACATTAAAATAATATGGTCAGACACACCATCAATAACATGCATTTCATTTTCAATTTTCGTTTCATACTGACTTTTAAGGTCACTCTGAAGAATCTTTTAGTGCCTTTTAAATACCTAAGCCACATTCTTTACCATATCGTGTCATAGGTGGTGTAAAGTTCACAGATCAAAACACAGGAAGCCTTGGAATTCAATGAGGGAATTTCCTGTCAGTCACTGCTTTGTCTATTTTACTATCCTTGTGTGGGAATCTCATGGTTTGATGTCTGAATGTGTCCTAGTTTTAGTGTATAACAGCTGTACTTTGAGCCCCGCTGTTTGTTGTCAAAGGCTGAATTTACAGTCAGTTATATTTTGAGAGGACTCGAGGTGTGAAGATCCTATCATGGAGAAGTCGGAATGCAGTGACAGTCTGCTGATCTGTGCTGTAATGTCAGAACCCCTCTTACGTAACTAGATGCCTTTGATCTGAATTTCAGAGTTTAGTTTTCACACATGCAGGTTTTATATTGTATTTTCTATAGGGAAGCGTAAATGTTCAAAATTTGGGCAATACTGATAAGCCCATAATTATTTTAATGCTATTGTCAATATTAAAGAGATAGTTCAGCCAAAAAACTTCTGTCAATAATTAATCACCATCATGTCATTTCAAACCAGTAAAACCTTTGTTTATCTTCAGATATTAAGATATTTTTGATGAAATCCAAAAGCTTTCTGACCCTGCAAAGACACCACCTGTACCTCGTTTAAGGTCCAAAACATTGTTAAAATACCCCATATGACATCAGTGGTAAAGATGATGTTATTCAGATCTACAGACAAAAGATGCTTTCAACTTCAAATCTTAGTGGTGAAATTATTACAAACCACTAATGGAGATGTCAAGCTTTTATGATGACGCCGACTTAACCTCAGAGTGATATTTGATAGTTTTTCTATTTTGTTTTGGCCATAAAATAGCAGCACACTGCTTACATTCACTATATACAGTACAGATGCTAACAGTACATTAGCAATTAAATCGATTCAATTTGTTGGCCAAACCAAAATAGTCTCCACATGTTGAGGTTAAATATGGACTATTTAAATAATATGATCAAATTTCTAAATGTTTGTCTGAGCTCTCGTGTTTTTAATTCCCCTTGTGATAGTTCAACTCTGTTTGCAGATCTTGGCTCTGGTTTTCTCCTCCTCGTAGTGTGAGTGAGTTCACAGTGCATGTAAGTGCTTTAGCGCTGAGGTTGGTGTGTTTGTGAATCCCATAATTAAGCTTGTGCTGCTGGGATAGTCGTTGGGTGGAGCTGGAAACCCAAACACAGAATGTAGCAGAATCTAAAGACTGTTTTGAACTGATGTTTAGGTTTTTGCTGGTTTAAAGTTAACTGGTTGAAGGTTTCTGATAGACTTTTTCAATCAAAATCGTATTGGTTGCCATGCTGCACCTCAACCGGGTCAGTTTCTAAAAGAAATGAATACTTTGTTTTATTCAGCACAGATGCATTAAAAGAAGTCTATTATGCCCCTGTTTACAATATGTAATTTAAGTCTCAGGTGTCTCCAGAATGTGTCTGTAAAGTTAAAAATACCCCACAGATCATTTAATATATAATTTTGAAAATGTGCGTGGAAGCAGAAACACGCTGATTTTGTGCATGACTCTTTAAATGCAAATGAGCTGCTGCTCCCCACTCCCTTTTCCAGAATAGAGCTGTGCCTTTACAGCTCATACCTCAGATAATCTGCCTAAAAACATATGTTTGGTTTTGATTATGATGCCTATTGTGCTGAAATCAGGTTTTAAAGGGATGGTTCGGAGTAGAATTGACTTCATTGCTATGCACTCCGAAGCCCATGTAAATACCCCATCCGAAGTTTTTTTTTTTTTACCTTAGTCAAACATTTATGGAGATATTAGAGTTTTTCGAATTGCTTGTTGCAGGAGTGAATGGTACATGTGATGTATCTCGTAAATTGCACCACTAAACGTGCAAGTAATCTTACCAAACTTGTACAGTAGTGTAAATAGGTTATGTACTCACAAAACGCTGCATCAGAACATTTGTAAGTCCACCATGAGAGTTTTAAAAACACGTTTTACCCGAGAACTACTAGTCTCAGAAACTACAAATGGCGACACGTCGACGTCACGTCCCTGGTTTGAAAAAAACACGTAAAAGTCCTCCTACAAGTTGACATGCACACAGATGTAGTAGGAGGACTTTTACGTGCTTTTTTCAAACCAGGGAAGTGACGTTGACTTGTAGTTTCTGAGACTAGTAGTTCTCGGGTAAAACGTGTTTTTAAAACACTCATGGTGGACTTACAAATGTTCTGATGCAGCGTTTTGTGAGTACATAACCTATTTACACTACTGTACAAGTTTGGTAAGATTACTTGCACGTTTAGTGGTGCAATTTACGAGATACATCACATGTACCAATCACTCCTGTAACAAGCAATTCGAAAAACTCTAATATCTCCATAAATGTTCGACTAAGGTAAAAAAAACTTCGGATGGGGTATTTAGATGGGCTTCTGAGTGCATAGCAATGAAGTCAATTCTACTCCGAACCATCCCTTTAAACCATATTAGTTTTAACTTCTGATATAGAGTTTTCTGAAGCATGCGCACAGAAAGTGGCTGTTACATGGTATGTGAGTACTAAACTAAGCTCTCTTTCATGTCTTATTGCGCTTAAACTGTTAAATACACAAGTTGTTAAAAACACACAGGAGTTCTGACAAAAACAGTCGGTTATGTCTGTGAAGGTAAACAGCTGGAGAAGAAATACCCTGTTTATATTAGATCTTTGTGGCAGCAGAGTAATATACAGTAAATAAATCATTAAATCCACTGCTCTCTTGTCTCCTGAGGCTGGGACTCTAAATGGTGTTCTGTGCTCATATGTGCAGCCAATGACAGAACACATAGCATGCTTTCCAAACTTTTGCCATGGTGTTAGAACTGGTACACCGTTGTTGCTTGCGAAAACACAATGACAGCACAGTGGGTGGAAACTTGCAGATTAAGGGGCAGTAATATTATAATAAGATCCCCTATCTATAAAATCTGACGCATGTTTTTTTCACAAGCTTGCAGAGAAAGGCCTACCAAAACAAAGTTACAGGGTTGTTCTTTTTAACATTTTCTAGGTTGGTAGATGCACTGGGAACCCAATTATAGCATTTAAACACCGGAAAAGTCAGATTTTCATGATATGTCGCTCTTAAATTAATCAAACAATAGTGTATGAGGTTAAATTTGTGTTGAAAGTGGTTGCTCTCATATAAGAAAAGTTCTTGAATGCTTCACAAACTGCACTAGTCACCAAGGATGACAGCTTGCATCATGACAGACCAGGAAGTTATGAATGGCATCCGTCGCTGCATGGCCTTCATCAGTGTGAAGCATTGCCACATATGGCCTTGTCACTTCCTCTAAGGATCATCCTTTGGAGGGAAGCATGCTGGGGTGTTGTGGTTACAGACCCACTGGATCTCTGCTGGGTTCAAACCACACACAGTCACCTTATCTCATTGTGTCTGTGGTTTTGAAGAGGGATACTGCTATTTAGCAAAAGAAGTGAATCATTGTCATTGCACAACAAAGTTTAATTGTTTGTTTTCAAGTCACAACCTGTCACATCAATATAGAATTTAAAGGGATAGTTCACTAAAAAGTGAAAATTCTGTCATTAATTACTCACCCTCGTGTCGTTCCAAACATGTCGATCTTCATTCATCTTTGGAACACAAATTAAGATATTTTTGATGAAATCCAAGAGCTTTCTGACCCTGCATAGACAGCAACACAACTGACACATTCAAGGCCCAGAAAGGTAGTAAGGGCATTGTTAAAATAGTCCATGTGACATCAGTGGTTCAACCGTAATGTTATGAAGCTATGAGAAGCTTGTTCTCTTCCGTGTCTTCTTCGCCACACGTTCAGGAGAGTACCATGTGAGTACTATGTGTGTAATTAATGACAGAATTTTGGGGTAAACTGTCTCTTTAAAAAGTGATAAATAGTATAACTATTTCCCTGTGACATAACAGTACTGCACAAAGCTTAGAAACAGAATAACAATGTAATTCTGAGCTACTGCTATAACTCACTCATATATTTTCTTTCCTCTCTCAGACACTCCCTCACAAGTTTGAGCTCCAGTGTGAGCCATTCAAAGTTACTGTTGAGAAAATCCTAAGTGCATTTGTCAAGCATGCAGTGACCTAGTCGTTCACTGGCACAGTTCACTTGTTCGCACCTCACGCATAAATCTGAGGGGCTTAAGTAAATTTGTTTTGACGCATCACATTTTAGCTAGTCCAGACAGTCAGAACTTTAGAGCACCATTACAGTTCACAGTCTGCCTCTTTGGCTCTGTCCCAGCAGCTGGTGTTTACTCTAGGCTTCCAGTGAGTCTGCTCCTCTCCCTCAACATTTCCCCCAGAAGAGGCGCCCTGCCTGCTTACATCATCCATCCGGGGTGAGGGGCGAGGGGCCGGGGGGGTTGAGGATGAGGTAATTCATTAGGCCTCAAATGAGATGCAGATCCATTCTCAGTCGGCCTCCCAGTTCTTCTGTTCTCCCCCCAACCCCCCACTCACCTCTTCCGATCTTTGATTTAACGGTCGCTGCTTGCTTCCACTTCCGGCTCCCTGTTTGTCTCATTTCCATATTTGAAAAAGAGCATTGCTCAAGCTCTATACCCTTCAGGATCAATGCGCCCTTTTTGGCGAGACTGCTCTGTGCTTTTCATTTAACTGGTTTTCTGTGGTTTTTGGGCGACATAATGGCATGTTGTCCTGGAAAAAGAGCGACAAAGGTGCTTAAAGGAGAAATTCTGGTTTGTTTTTTATTCATTTATTTTCATTTTTAAAAGATAAACACTGTTTTATAGTGTATTGTAGTCTTATATTATGTGTATTATGTGATTTATAGCACATATACTACGAGTCAAAAGTTTTTGAACAGTAAGATGTTTAATCTGCTTGGTGAGCAGAAGTCTCTTCTGCCCACCAAGCCTGCATTTATTTGATCTAAAATACAGCAAAAGCAGTAATATTGTGCAATATTTTTACTAATTAAAATAACTGCTTTTTATTTAAATCTATTTTAAAATGAAATTTATTCCTGTGATCAAATCTAACTTTTTAGCATCATTAAGGCAGTCTTCAGTGCTACATAATCCTTCAGAAATCAGTCGGATATGCTAATATTTACTGTTCAAGAAACATTTTTGTTATTATCAATATTTAAAATAGTTGAGTACATTATTAAGTATTCTTTTGTAACATTATACACTATACCATTTAAAAGCTTGGAGTCAGTATAATTTTTAGGGAAAGAAGTTATAGAAATTAACACTTTTATTTAGCAAGGATGCTTTAAATTGATCAAAAGTGATGATGAAGACATTTATAATGTTACAGAAGTTTTCTATTTCAAATAATTGCTGTTCTTCTGAACTTTCTATTCATCAAAAAAATCTGAAAGAAATTCTACTCTGCCGTTTTCATCATAATAATAATAAATGTTTTTTTTAAACGGTAAATCAGAATATTAGAATGATTTCTGAAGAATTATGTGGTTGAAGTAATGAGGCTAAAAATTCAGATTTGTAATCACAGGAATAAATTACATTCAATTTCTTTCCTTGTTTGTGTCAGTTGCTTGATTGTTTGATTGGTGCATTGCTATAGCATCAGTCTATTTTCAGACATGATAATGAGTACCAAGCAACTGCATAATGCAACAGAAACCAGCAGTCGCATTACAGATTTGTAGCTGTACTCTTAGTTACTAGTAGTTTAAATCTCAACATTTTATGCATGCAACCCAAATCTTTTCTTATGCTTAATGTCTTTATTATCATTTCATGTCTGGTGGTAATGATATTTTTAGCTCAGCATGAATAATGTAATGCATGGCAGTGTTTACTTGGTTTGTCCCTGGACAGTGTGCAATGCCAGTGCAAAGAGGAAAAGGCATTCGGGGTGGATCAGAATGAGTCAAATCTCACCTCAAGCACACCTGAGAGTTAAGGCAGAACTGAAAAAGCTGAAAAATCTCCAAATATTAGTCGCTGTAAAACTCTCAAACCCCCGTTCATTCACTGCTGTAACATCCAGTCTCATTCTGGCAGGGACAAAACAGGCCACCACTTTTTCTTTTTTTTTTTTGTCAGAATAACTCTTCCGCCTCACAGCAGCTGAATAGACATGTTGAGGTGGAGACAACACAGCCATCCCTCTGAGTAAAAGCAGGATGTTTTCATATTTACTAGACAAGCTGATTTCTACTCTATAGGGTGCGGTATTTATAGAGCAAGATGATATTGAAAAACCATTATATATTTGTGATGTTTGTTTTCTGTAACAGCAAAACTCACCATTAAAGACATTAAATGTCTCTGATTTTTAACCTCAGAAGTTTTCATAAGAATTTCTGTGAATCAAATCAGTCAGTGCTTTGATACAATGATTCATTTGTTTTGTTTACTTCCTGAAAGTTGCTATGGCATATTCGTCATGTATTAATATTTTAGTAGTTGGACTTCTACATTTCCTATATCATACTACATTTATTTAATATCAAAAAGGCTGAAAAATATTGAGTACTCTATTTTTAAGCTATGTTAACTGCCACACCTTGTGACATCTGTCTTTCTGTGTGTGTTTATACATGGACGCTTTATTGAGTCTGTAATGTTGGCCAACATCAAATCGGACTCTAACCCAGGTCACACTCTTATCAGTGAAAAGCAGGTGATCTGTTGAACCACTTTCTTGTGTGTTGACTGTCTCGACGTGACATCATGGCTTTAAGATCTCCAGAACTCATTTTCTTGCTAATTTTCTTGGATGAACTTTTTTGATTCAGAGTTTTAATCTGTTCAAGTATCCAGGTAAGCTCCTTACTCGCTTCAGTTGTATTTTGATTCAGGAAGTTACGATCTATTGAGATTCTGTGTTAAGATGCAGATTCTGTATAAATGACCCACCATAAGTAAAATAACTATTGAACACTTGGCATTTTCGTGGTCATCTAATGTCTATGAGTTGGCAGGCATTGGAATGTTTTCCACTTGGAGAAAGTAAATCCTATGGTTTAGTCTGGAATGTCTGATCTGACTGTTTCTCCTATCTAGTAAATCGATATTCTTGAGGGAAGTGGAAGATGGCAAGATCACCATTATTTTCTTGAGTCTACAGAGCAATCCATCAAACTATCAATAATCAATTGATTAGATGGTAGTTGAGGTTCATATTGAGCTGTCTGGGGTGTAAGTCATTTAGTTTTTGCTGTACCAAAACGTTCTTTTATGGACCATGTGCAAATCGAAAACAAATCGATCTGGATTTAATCTCTGTGGAATGTAACTGTGAATGACTCCTGTGTAATCACTCATCTAGTAGACCAGGGGTTCCCAACCTTTTTTACTCTGCGACCCCCCTCCTTCTCCGGTCAATTTTGCAAGGCCCCCCTATGCCTGACATGAAAAGTATTCATTTTTAAACCTTTTTAATTAACCAAAACATTTGTTTTGCCTTATTCTTCTTTTACTGCATGTTATAAAAAAACCCTCAAAATTCAAACAAACTTTAAATTAAAACTTCAAATATACCTTATAATCTTTAAAAGAAACCCTCTGCTCAATTCTAACTTTTAAAAAAAATGTTTGTGTGTGTGTATATATATATATATATATATATATATATACACACACACACACACACACAGATTTAAAGCTCCTGAATTATTTACTTCAGACATTCTTTACAACTTCAGAGTACTTTTTCTTAAATTAAGTGCACCTGCCATACGACAGGGAGATACCAAAATACCACTAAACCTATCCCTTTGAACTTGACTGACTGAATAGCTACTGTTTGTATCCATTAAAAAAATAATACATGAATTCAAAATACAGCGAATACACTCTAAATCTGTTGAAACACATCGATGTGAAGGTTCGACGAAGACAGGATCAGTGAACTCTGTCAGTGCGCGCCTGATGCTCATAAACACCGAGCCTCACTCCTCTTCTATGGGTGAGCATCCATTATAAAACACTCACAGGACAATAATTTGGACAACTAGGCAAATGTTTTGAAATTTCACGCAAAAATATGATAGGGATCAGAGCCCCGAGAGCGCACATAGTTTGTGAAATTAATAGCGGACTTATGCGTGCCTAATGTACGACTCTGATATAGGCCTACGCGAGTGTTATACATTAGGTACGCGCAAGTTCGTTATTATTACACTAATCATCTTTACCTTTACATTAACATGACGGTTGCAGCAGCCGAGAGACGTAACATTAGTTTGCGTACAGCGTTTGGAAGTTTTGAGCCGCCAGTCAGTCTGTATTTAACAGTGCGATTAGGCTTGCTGCGCCGAGTCTGAAGCAATCAATCACAGAACACGAGAGAGGCTGTGCTTTTATTATTTTCATTTAGCATATTAATAATGAAATTAAACAGTTATAGAATAATATTTAAATTAATTTTAAGATATCTCGCGGCTCCCCTGGAGGATCACTGAGGCCCCCTAGTGGGTCGCGACCCCCCGGTTGGGAACCGCTGATCTAGTAGACGACATACTCCTGAGTGTTTGCTGTAGTTTTGGAATGAAGTTTAACTGGTCTTCATTTCTTGGGTGACATTTCTCATATTTTTCGTTTTCTATTTTAGATCCCCCGGCTGTTCCAGAGGCCAATCCCAGTGATCCCAGCTCTGAGGAAGTCAACACCCCTTCAAAAACAGAATCAGGCCTTGAAGCCAGCACACCTACAAAGATGGACACCGCAAGGAAGTCAACTACCCCGAAACAGCCAGACGTCATTCCAAAGTCCCCTGCGACACCCACTCCGAGGACGAGTGGTAGCCCTCAACACAAGAAAGGTGGGTAAAAACCTTGAAGACTATCTGAATTTTATTTTAAGACAAGTTCAGTATTTGCTTTTTTAAATTATACTTTAAATTATGATCAGAAAATTGCTGCTTTTTCCTCTTAATTTACTTTTGAACCCAAAACTGAATTTTAGAATGAAAGTAGAAGCATCATCACTGCCAGGTAGTCAGGTTTATATGGTTTATAGTTGGTTGAAGCTGGTCTTTTATGGTCATTTAGTTGATTTATGCGGTTGATCATTTATATCGGCTTGGTAGACGTTGGTCAGGCTGGTTTGGTTCGCCAGGCCATCTTGGTCAGTCTGGTTTGGGTTGGTAGAACATCTTGATCAAGATGGTTTGGTTCGGCAAACTACATTGATCAAGCTGGTTTGGGTTGGTACAACATCTTGGTGAAGCTGGTTTGGTTCGGCAGAACATCTTGTTCAAGCAGGTTTGGTTCAGCAGGCCATCTTGGTCAAGCTGGTTTCGTTCGGCAGAACATCTTGGTCAAGCAGGTTTGGTTCAGCAGGCCATCTTGGTCACGATAGTTTTGCTTGGTAGACCATCTTGATCAAGCTGGTTTGGGTTGGTACAACATCTTGGTCAAGCTGGTTTGGTTCGGCAGACTATCTTGGACAAGCTGGTTTGGTTCGGCAGATCATCTTGGTCAAGCTGGTTGGTTTCGGCAGACTATCTTGGACAAGCTGGTTTAGTTCGGTAGACCATCTTGGTCAAGCTGGTTTGGTTCAGTAGACAATATTTGTCAAGCTGATTTGGGTTTGTAGACCATCTTGAGATGTTTAAGGTGTTTGAACACAACTTGTTGACCTGCTTGACCTCCATAACCTGGTTTTGTGTTTTGTTTAGTTTTTTCCAACATAACATTTTTCAATAATAACATCGATGGCGATTAAACCATTTAAACCACTCAAAATCATTTTCCCTTCGATGGGAAGCATTCAGGAAGTCTCTTGAGAACAAGCCAGTCATTGAGGATTTACCCCTGACCAAAGTCTTGAAAGCTAAGAGAGGCATTTGTTTATTGACCCACAAAGAATTTCCAAGTTCATGCCTCTGTAAATGCTCCCAGAATTAAGTTATTTCGGCAGTATTACATTAATGTAGAAACATATCCGTTTAATGAGGAAAATGTTGGTGCTAATGCTGATTTGTGGAGGCTGGCGACAGGCAGTTCCTAATCGCCTCTGGTCATCAGCTGAGGTGAAGCAATGAAACCTGACTGGGCATCACATTTCGCAGTGCTGTGCCAACTGGAGGGATTTAACCCTCCTTCCTGGTTCAGTCACGTTCATAGTATAATGCTTTCACTTGTACAAGCGCATGTAGATACATGTTAATAGGAGAGTTGTTTGGGTTTGAGAAAGTAAGCAGCTTTTCTTTGCCTACTTCTTTGTTGCCTGTTTAGACACCTGAAGATGTGGTTGTTCATTTTGTGGAAATAGCTGGTTGAGCTGTGTCTGACTAGCTATTCATAATGTGCTTGATACTGTACATGCAGTTGTAAGTTCAATCCTAATGGTAATAAACAAGAAGAATGCTTTTTGTGCACAAAGAAAACAAAAATAACAACTTTATTCAATAATTTCTTCTCTTCTGTGTCAGCCTTCGATGTGCGTTAATGAAAGTACCGTGACGCATGTCGCAAGTCGTTATATTTGTTTTCTTTGTGCACAAAAGTATTCTCGAAGCTTTCATTTTAAATTAAATTCATACTAATCTATTAGTTGACTATTAAATAATAAACATACAGTTGCATTGTAATTTCTACATTTATTTCAGGTGTCATTCATAATAATAGTAGTGTTTTGTGCTTTTACCAGTATTATTCAATTAATAGTTGATTTTATTTTCTGATTTTTACTTTGATTGACAGTACACTACAAGTCAAAAAATTTTGAACAGTAATATTTGTATTGTTTTTAAAAGAAGCCTTTTCCACTCACCAAGCCTGCATTCGTTTGATCCAAAGTACAGCAAAAACAGTACAATTTTGAAATATTTTTACACTTTTAAGTGTATTCATGTGATTTTTAAAGCTAAATTGTTAGCATCATTAGTCTTTAGTGCCACATGATCCTTCAGAAATCATTCTAATATGCTGATTTGCAGTTCAAGAAAGATTTGTATTTAAGATAAATGCTGTTCTTCTGAACTTTCTATTCATCAAAGAAACCTGAAACAATTCTACTCAACTGTTTTCAACATAATAATAATAGTAAATGTTTTTTGAGCAGCAAATCAGAATATTGGGATTTTATTAATAATAGGTAATTTATTACAGGAATAAATTACATTAAAAATATATTCAAATAGAAAACAGTTATTTTATATAATAAAAATAATTCAAAATTGTACTGTTTTTGCTGTTCTTTGTATCCAATAAATGCAGGCTTGGTAGGCAGAAGAGACTTCTTCAAAAAACATTACAAATCTTACTGTTCACAAAACTTGTGTATATTTTTGATTATCTTTCTGCTGTATGTTATCATTCAGTCTCAGATGGTTTAATGTTATTAAGCTGCTTCACACTACTAGTGGTGCACAGTTCAGTTCATCTAATCATAAAATATATTACTGCTGTCAAGTAGCTGAACATCTTGTAAAACTGAACACTCTGTTCCACAGAATATTGTCCTCCATTGATTCTGGGCTGCTGCTGCCTCACTCATAATATATTAGTCATGAGAAAGAACATCAGGAGACCTCAAGGAAGGGAAGAGCTTAAGTTCAGACATTGACTCATATCACCTGCTGTTTCAAAGCTGAATCATGTGTTTTTTTCCTCACCTGGCCGTTTGCAGTTCACCTTTATTCTAGTTGTCTGGCTGACTTAAATTCACATGGAAGTTTGGAAAAGATTGTAAACTACAGCTGTAGCAGCATGCAAAATAACACAACTTAAAAGTGTCATATGAAGTATTATGCTTTGCTCGCTCCCATTAATGATTAGTTTGAAAATTTATAGTTATGAAAGCTTACAATGCTTTCTCACGCCTCTTGTATTTAATAAATCAGAGTCATAACTGCACCTTGGGATCATAGTGTTCAGTATTATTAATGAAGATGATGAGTCAGCACATAAGTAATGTTTCTCTTGCTTCCTGCTTATATATCTGTAAAGTATTAATGGTATTAGTAGTATTATTTACGGTTTCTGTTTTACATATTATTTGCTTGCCAGTGGCCTTGCATTGCATGCATGATATTTATATCCATATCTATTTCTTAGGATATGATGCTGTTAGTGCTAGGATCCATAACCATTAGGCTTTGAAAGGAGCAGAGAGAATGTTGTTGTTTCCACTTTGTGGTTTTATTAAGAGAGCAAACACCTTTATAATTGTTGTTTGCACTTTAATTTTGATATCATTTTGATCTAATTAAAAATGGATGGTTCTTGAATTGCTCAATACAGCTTTCCAGTCATGAACAATTCTTTCTGCTCAGGCATATTGTGTATGTTAGTGCTTCAGGAGATGTAAGCTCAGTGATTATGCAGCTCTCTGCTGCCTCACACTCTCTGGAAACCCTTTCTGGGTCAGTCTGCTGCTTTTTCTGTCTCTGCCCAGTGACTCATCAATGAGAACATGGACCGCTCGACAGGGCCCTCACACAAGACTCTGCGCTTCAGCTTCCTGTGCTCTATAAATACTGAATCAAAGTGGAGCACGGGTCATGAAGAGGAACACTGCTGGAGTCTTATGATCATTATTAATGAGTTTGAGCCATCAGATAAAAGTTGTACTAGCCTTTGTGGGTCATGAGACATGAGCCATCTTAAAGACTTCGTGGGGCCAGTTCATTGGGGTGCTGTTTAATGTGTTGAACTCTGAGTGAACTGGTTTGAATGTGTATAAAGCAGGTTTCTCAGCTGTGTTTTGCACAGTCCTGCTCTACACGTGCGGAGAGAGGTGTAACAATGGGAAGCTGTAGTCTTAATGAGTTGTGTAATGAATCAAGAGCAACATGTATAGACCTATCGTTGAAGTCGATGTGTGATAAATGGCAAATATTGTTGGGTGCTGCTGTTTAATAAATTATGTTATGGCATATTTGTGACCCTGGACCACAAAACCAGTCATAAGTTTTTGGAAATTAAGATTTATACAGGTATTAAAGCGAATAAATAAGCTTCCCATTGACGTATGGTTTGTTAGGATAGGACAATATTTGGTCGAGATACAACTATTTTACAGTCTGGAATCTGAGGGTTTCAAAAAATCTAAATATTGAGAAAATCGTCTTTAAAGTTGTCCAAATGAAATTCTTAGCAATGCATATTACTAATCAGAAATTAAGTTTTGATATATTTACAGCAGGAAATTTACTAAATATTTTCATGGAACATGATCTTTATTTAATATCCTAATAATTTTTGGCATAAAAGAAAAATCGATCATTTTGCCCCATGCAATGTATTTTTGGCTATTGCTACAAATATATGCATGCTACTCAAGACTGGTTTTGTGGTCCAGGGTCACATTTATGATGAGGTAAAATATAACTCTAATTATCTTAAATATTTGTCATGGATCAATGTTATTCAGCCTTAATATATCACATATTAATAATTTAATACATATGTACTACATATCAGTGGTGTGCAGCGATGTTCTAAAATGAAGAGGCAAAATCTTCAAAGTTTAAATCAAATATAAATTCATGCCCCAGTCACATTTCTTGAAAAAAAAAAAAAAAAAAAAAATCTATTTTATATTTTTACATTAACAGTGTAATCAATATTCAATTTAAAGCCAAGTATAATTCTCATAAGGTTAGTGTTTTAAAGCATTTTACCTTTACTCCAAACTAATAACTCCAGACAGTAACAATTTACTCAGTGTATTTTATTAGTGAATTTATGCTCGGCTACTCTTTTTAATAGTTAACTTTTAACTATTTTTGAATTTCTCAGATTATCAGTCATCAAAGCTTGGTAAATATTGGTCACTGACACAGATTTACTTTAAAGAGCAGGTCATATGGGTTTTCAAAAAACCAGTGTTGTTTTCGTCAACGATGACGATGACTAAATCATTTCGTTGATGCCACTTTTTTTCATGACGATAACGAGACGATGACGAGATAAAAATGGCTCTTTGATGAATAAAACATGACGAGACGTGTGTGAGTTTTCATTGACGAGACGAGAATAGACGAAAATGTTAGTGGGTGGTCCATCAGACGTTTAAAATGCATGACATTTCTGCTTTTTTCTGCATGCCAATTAAAACCTAAAAAGTATCTGCCACTATGGCAAGCCGTTTTAGCATTAAATACTCTGCCATACTAGTATGGCAAGCCGTTTTAGCATTCTATCCTTGTTTGGTTACGCCCACCACCTGGCGTGCAGCGCACAACGTGCTCAACACGTCACATTGTTGTCACTCAGACAGACAGACGATTAACCATGATGGCGGCAGTTTGCACACAGGGTGGTCGCAAACGGCGAGAGGACCTATGGGTGTATTTCAAATATATGTCTTTTATGTCTAAAACCATTCCTTCATTATTGTAATTATTGGTGAAAATAGTCAATCCAGAAGCTCACAATGTGTTGAACTATAGATCTGCTATTTTCACAACTTATAAGTGACACTACCCAACAGCAAAATACTTACTGACATGCATTAATTTGTTAAAAGACTACTTTTTCCCCTTTTTTTTTGACTAAAACTAGACTAAAACCTTTTTGACTTTTCGTCGACTAAAATTGGACTAAAACTATCACATATAGAAGTGACTAAAATTTGATTAAAACTGATAAGCATTTTAGTCCAAAAGACTAAGACTAAGACAAAATCTAAGATGGTTGTCAAAAACAACACTGCAAAAAACCTTTTTTTTTTTTTGCAGTTGTAACATAGCTATCCTTCAATGTAAACAGTTTGCAAAGTTCTTAATCAAAAAAGTGCACTATACATGAAGATATTGTCTCTCAAATGAAAGAGTTGACTCTTATGATCTACATCACTGGGTAACACATTAGCATAATCCCCGCCTGCCCGTGAAATACGAACCTGCTCACAAAAACTTACGCTAGTTAGTGTGTTTACATCATGTCGAGAAGACGCTGTGTTCTGCGCTGTAAAAGCAAGCTGTTTTTTTTTTTTCATTGCTGAAAGATGATAATGTGAAGAATCAGTGGTTAAAATGTATTTTGTCCATGATACCACACCAATACAATTCGAACCTTTTGTTGTGTGCTCATCATTTTACTGCTTCTCTAATTTTGGCTTTTATCTTCTTTGGCTTCTAATCTTCTTTGGCTTCTAATCTTCTTTATTTGGACTAACAAGAGTCTCCGAACCACAACCTGTAAGTATGATTGATATGTTTTGTGTACATTTTCAAGTGAGTGCTCAAAATATCAAGTTTGTTTGTGCTAATATGTGATACATACCTAGAGCAGCTTTAGGCTTCCAGTAAACCACGATATTACTGTCTTACTGAAATAGTTCTGATAATTTGTTATGAACCCACTATTTCCTAAGAATGTGATAATTAATGTAGTTGTTGTTCTAATTACTTCGTTTAATAATAAAAAAATGTAACTTAGAAAAATTTTGTTTTACAAACTGTGTTGTTTCATCAGTTAGTCATGTTAGCACTCGGCTAATGTATCCACTATTATTGTTTTGTTATGTGTAACAGTTTAGCAGCTAAACATTGGAGCACTATATACTATGATATGTTTTATTTTATGTGGGTTACCAGGTTTTCACAACAAAACCCGCCTAATTGCTACTCAAAACTAGCCCAAACGCATTGATGTAACAAACACGCTTTTTGTCTGGGTTCACCTTGTAAATTTGCATTCCAGGCACTAAATATGATCTTCTTAAATCTTCTGTTGCTTCCGAAGAGCAGGACTAACATAAGGGTACTAACATCTTCATCCTGTTCAAAATTTTTCACCCCCCGATTAAAATAATTATTATAATATTTAGGGATGCACGATATGAAATTTTTTTTACCGATAATTAAGCCCATCTTGTGGCCGATACCGATACGTTCATATTTTTATATGATAATTTTGTGCACCCAGGAGAATACAAAATCTGAGATAAACTAATGAAATTACTGTATGTATCTGGGTCTAACAATCATAGCAAACATCAGTCCTGACTCTTCAAAAATGTTTTTATTTTTTGTGTAAGGCACCACAATTCTAAATAAATAAAATGCTTTGACATTTGTCAACCTGGAAAAAATGAAAAGTGCATCATGGAGTAACGTCAGATGTCCAAATGTCCGTTAAAGCTTCTTATTGATCATATTATGAATGTGTGCAGCAACCAAATCGTACAAGGCGGGGAATAAAACATCAGAATCGAGACAAAAACATCAACTTTTCAGAACGCCGCAAGCCCAACGCAGGTCATATGACACGAACCAACCAATCAGCTTCACCTGTTCCCTTAATAACATTGAAAGCACTGCCAAGGTGGAGAAACAGCTTATCATAGCTGTACAGGAATAACCATTTTTAAATAAATTTAATAACAGAGTCTTTATGGAGAGCGCAGGTCATGGTTGCTTAGCAACGGCAGACGCCACAGCAGACCAGGCTACAGAGTGGTTTGGAAAGAAAGAGAAAGCGTCGCGTCTAGCGTTTTCCACGCGTTTTTAGGCGCGACATGTGAACGGCCCCTAAAACAGATTCACCGCGATGACGACCTCTGAAGTGAGATTTGTTGTGTTAAAACTTGACGGCTTTTTACCTCCTCTCAGATTCCTTGCTAAACGTGTTGCAAATAGCAATAGCATCGTCCTCCTCTGCCACCGCGAAAAACTTCCAGACCGGCGAAGACGACGATGATGATGACACAGATGATGACGTATTAAATGCGACTAAGTCCGAGAGTCACTCACTGCAGTTTACAGCTGCAGTCACTTGCACTCGGAAAGCAGCTGAATCTCAGATAAACCAGACTGATTGATTGATTTACCAGCAAGAGTACTTTATCGGATCGGATTTCATTTATTTATCAGAGCAATAAAAATGACGTAATTTTTACACATATCGGTCGATAATTTATCTGTCCGATAAATATCGTGCATCCCTAATAATATTTTATTATATTTTTGATCAAAGAAATGCAGCCTTAATGCAGTTAATTTAAGATATATTTAGCTAACTAATCGTCTGTCTTTCAGTCCAGGTAGAGGTTCACTCCGAATAGATGTTGACTGTGTTTCGTTGAGTTGATTGTATCTGTACTGTGAGTCCTCAGGGTTTTCTGCTGTCAGTCGGAGCGTGTGAATGCAGCCAGTCTCTGCTGCTGCCAGCTTTTACTGCTTTATACTCCTGCAGATGTGAGCGCGGCCTCTACCGCACAATAACCTCTCTTATTCCTGGCACCCCACTGTCTGACTATCTCTATCTCTCTTAATCTCCATCCAGGAGAGTTTTAGAGGGTTGAATGTCAACCTCACGTTTTTTCAAAGCAACAGTAAGGTGATTTCAGAATGTTTCACCAGAACTAAACATTTTATTCGTTCTCTTTTCGCAGATGGAATGAAGTTGGATGAGCGGCAGAAACAGGCGAAGGAGAGGAGAGAGGAGAGGGCCAAATATCTCGGTAAGACGACACAAGGCAGACAGTGAGACAGCACCCCCTGCTGTCAGGGGTCTGGATGTGTTCAGACAAAAAAAAAAAATTAATGTCATTCATGCGTCAAACTCCTGAGGCTTGTGCAACAGCACAGGATAGCTGTAAAG
Organism: Garra rufa; assembly: GCF_049309525.1. NCBI lineage: Eukaryota > Metazoa > Chordata > Actinopteri > Cypriniformes > Cyprinidae > Garra > Garra rufa. The sequence continues at coordinate 16,343,447 of NC_133369.1, read as the reverse complement.
AAATACCTGCAGAAATTCTATGGCTTTTCTAGATTTTATTTAGTCAGAAGTTTGACATTTGTCATGTCACATATTTCTCAGACTAACATCATGCATGTGCATGCAGTTTGCGTTTTTGCCTATTTATTTTATTTCTTCCACTTTTTTTTGTTTTCCATTCTATATATCAGTTTTTTCCTCAAATACTAATAATTTATTTATATTTATTACATTATATCATAAATTAATATATTAAACATACTTATTAAAAAATGCATTATACCATGACTCTACAAGCACTATCAAGTAAAAGCAGTTTCGAAAATAGATGGATGTATATTTATGTGGTAACACTTTACAATAAGGTTCATGCATTGACATTAGTTAACTGCATTAGGTAACATGAGCTAAGAACGAACAAGAGTTCAGCATGTTAATGTTTTAATGCATTAATAAAATCACAAGTTGTGTTTGTTAACATTAGTTAATGTACTGTAAACTAACGTGAACAAAAAATAAACTGTATTATAAATTCCTAACAATTTTTATTAACTAAAATTAACAAAGGTTAATAAATAGTGTAATAGATGTATTGTTAATTGTTCATTCATGTTAGTTAATACATTAAGTAATGTTAACAAATGACACCTTATTGTAAAGTGTTACCATTTATGTATTAATATTTAAATATTAAATGTATGTATGTTAAGATTTATGTACAGTATATTACATATTTATATACTGTACTTATTTATATATTAAATATATTTTATTTACATTTTTAGTGTTTTCATATTAATATATAATAGTGTGTTTTTAGCTTATTTAAGTTACAAAAGTTACAAAACTCATACTCATCCATGCCGGGAAACGCTGTTAAAATCTCCTCTGGCTTGGTTGCAAGCTCTTTTTACTGTTTTCTAAGCTCCTAACTAGTAATATTATACCAATATTTTCCTAGTTTTAACAATTTTGACTATGAAATACCTGTTGTTGTGTCTTTACTAAACCAGCACTGTAAGATTTTCTCCTCTTTAGAGAACTATAAATATCTCACATGTTCCCTGGTTTTGTTTGTCTGTCATATCACTGTGCTTGTCATGGCTGCTTGAGATTGCTCTGCTGTGCTGCTCTGCTTTGCATGATTGACACAATGTTTTTGTCTTCTTTTTCACCTTCCCTCCCCAGAACAGCGTAGCCAGACTCAAGGTAAGCCACTCCTCCGTCTCCGGTGGTGTTGGTGACTGATGCGCTTCATCTCTTTCTCTATCAAATTCCTATTCTCTTGTAGAGCTGCTTTCCATTTCCACTCTGTGTCATAATCATAATTAGTGACAGATTGTTGGGTGTCTTAATTTTGAGTGAAAAGCTGCCAGACGTCGTCATACTCCCCTGCTGGAAAACGATGCTTAAACTAATGCGATGAATACCAGTTTCTACATAACTGGTCGAAGCTGGGAATTTGTGAACATTGGCTGGTTCAAGCTGGTTTAGGTGGATGAAAAGATAGTTTACCAAAGACAATTGACAAAGGTCAAGCTAGCAGACAACCTCAACTAATATTAGGACCTGATTGAGCTGGTTAAATATGTCAGTGTTTTCTTTAAAATTATTACACTACCAGTCAAAAGTTTTTGAACGGCAAGATTTTTTATGTTTTTTTAAAGAATTCTCTTCTGCTCACCAAGCCTGCACTAATTTGATCCAAAATACAGCAAAAGTTACTATTTAAAATAATTGCAATTAAAATGTAATTTATTCATGCGATCAAAGCTACATTTTCATCATCATTACTCCAGTCTTCATTGTCACATGATCCGTGTGAATTCATAAATCATTCTAATCATTCTCTGATTTGCTTTTTTAAATTATTATTATCAGTATTTAAAACTGTACATTTTTTCAGGATTATTTGATGAATCAAAAGATCCAAAGATCAGCATATATCTGAAATAAAAAGCTTTTGTAACATTATACCATTTAAAAGCTTTAAAAGTCAGTGTAATTTTTTGGGAAAGAAATCATAGAAATTAATTATTTTTTTTAGCAAGAATGCTTTAAATTGATAAAAAGTGACAAATAATTTCTATTTTAGATAAATGCTGTTCTTCTGAACTTTCTATTCGCCTGAAAAAAATTCTACTCAGCTGTTTTCAACATGACAATAATACATGTTTTTTGAGCAGCAAATCAGAATATTAGAATGATTTCTGAAAGATCATATGACTGGAGTGTTGATGCTAAAAATTCAGCTTTGAAAACACAGGAATAAATTACATTTTAAAATGTATTCAAATAGAAAAGTTATTTTAAATAGTACAAATATTTTAAGATTTTACTGTTTTTGCTGTACTTTGGATCAAATAAATGCAGGCTTGGTGAGCAGGAAAGACTTCTTAAAGAACATTAACAATCGTACTGTTCAAAAACTTTTGACTGGTTGTGAATAGTAACACATTTATTTTAGTATTTTGTAGAATTAAATTTTAATCCGGTGTTTATTCAAATTAAAGATGATTGTGCATAACTAAACATAATGAGGTGCAGTTCAGATTAACTGCTCAGATGAATTCTGGGAGTTCAGTGATTCATCAGACTGTTTTAAACCTGAATCAAACAACAATTCATTCAAAAAACAGCTCATCGGGGTCAGTGGTCTGTGAACTGGCTGAAATTGGCCACACCATATGTTTGGTTTGAAGTATGACCTGTTTTTTTTCCAGCAGGGTCAGCTGTCCTCTTGATTTTACCATAATACTTTGCTTTTACAATTGACTCACTGTGAATTTTAGACAACGAACATGATGGGGCTTGTTGGTTTCAATCAATTTACACTTTGATTTTTAGGTTATTACCTCAAATGCATAAAGAAAATAGTTTGTTTATTTGAGATTCTCATTTACACATTGTGTTTTTCAGTGAATCTGTCAAAACATGTTGTGTAGGTCATATTTCGTTGTTTATGAATGACAATAACATGATACACTGCATTCCTGTTGTTTAGCTTCAGGGTCAGTTGTAGGTCATAGGTCCACCAAACGTAAACTTTCGACCACAAAACCTCCCTTCACGTTTGTTTGTTTTTTAAGAAAGCTTGTTTTCATAGCAGGTTTTTACAAGTTTCCCATAATTACAAACTGCAGGATCCATTTAGACCCAGAAATAACAACATCTGCTGTCTTGAAGAGACTGAAGTGTGAATAAATCATGATTGATGGGAATATAATCAAGATAAACACACATCCTGCTACATTCCTGTCACACGGGTGTGAAGTGTGTCATTTAGACCTAACAATTCAGGCCATAGTCGGTCGAACTCATCAATCCATCTCTTCTACCATCTCCACATTAATGTTTAATATTTGTGTGAGCTGCAGCAACTGAGTCAAATGTTCATAGTAGGACCTGTAGTGTAGTCTCTCAGACAGTGGGTCGTCTACCAGCTCATCTATCTGCCAGCAGGATAATAAAAGTTTGATGAAGAGCGTCACCCGGGCACTCTCAGGCCATCACTATTTTATAACTGTGGAGCTCAGAGAAAAAGCCTCAAAACCTCCAGCCTCAGAAGAGATGAAGGCTCCCAGCGGAGAGTCTTTTCATATCTAGCCTTGTTTTTACTCTTTATTGCAGTGACAGTAGATATTCCACATTAATGCACTTTTTTTACTCTAAAAAGCAGTTTACTCTGATTCAACACATTTAGGCCTGACAGTAAATGTACTTAAACTTGATTTTGCTAGCTTTAATTTCAAAATTATGCTTTTATTTTCTTTCTAGAGTGTTTAGATTTTGTGCAGAGAGGAGCTTGTAACATATTAGTGGCCCTGTCATTGTTGCATTTGTTTTTGTTTGAAGTCAAGCCAAAAAATATCAATATCAATATCAATATCAATATATATCAATATATATCAGTATCAAAAATATTTAGTCACATCCTATAAATGAACATGCATTGGGAATGCGTGGAAATTTGGGGGTGTTGATAATGGGTGTTTTTTGGAGGGAGAGATGACTGAAGGTCAAGATGCTGGCCTGATTTCGTTAGCTCACGGACTCTTTCTCTCTCTCATGTAGCTGCTAAAAAGTCTCAGTGGCTGGAGAAGGAGGAACGGGCACGGCAGGTGCGGGAACAGCAGTTGGAGGGACGGAGGAGGAAGCTGGAAGAGCAGCGGCTGAAAGCAGAAAGACGCCGCACAGAGCTGGAGGAGAGACAGAGACAGAAACTAGAGAAGAACAAGGTGAGAGAGTAGTGGCATTCAATGCAAACCCACATGACATGATCTGTTCTTCTAATTTGACACACTTTGAGGAGTCTATGAGGTTTCTGCCAACTTGCCTGGCATTGTTTTCCCCTTCTAATACTGATATGATGCCACGTTGTGCGGCATTTGGTTGTAATTTTCAGTTGAAGAGCAACAAGAGAAGCAATTTAAGTCTTTAAATTAAACTACTTTTCTAGTGATAGGAAGAGGAGAAAAAATGGGAAGATGCCTGTGGATGAACAAAACTTCCTAAGGGGCGTTAGACACCTTTTGGGGGAAAAACGATGTTAAGACATTTGGTTTAAGCCTACGCTTATATCCGTCGCCACTTGTAAACTCCTATAGTAGCTGTGGTCATCGTATCAGTATTTTAGAGACAGAAATTGGAGAACAACAAGGTGAGGGAGTAGTGGCGGTCAGTGCAAACCCACATGACATGATCTGTTCTTCTAATTTTACACACTTTGAGGATTAGAGTCTGTGAGGTTTCTGCCAACTTGCCAGGCGTTGTTTTCCTCTTCAGCTCTCTGAGTAATGCTAGAGTTGTTTATTAGTGAAAGTGGAGCACAGTGCACCAGGGCTCTTAAGATTTCCCCTTTGAAAGATCAATACAGTTTCACTGATCCTCCCAGTGCCCATTATATATAAATGTGGAATATAAAGTGATTTCTAGACTTTTGTTACTTTTTAAAGAGATACTCATATTGGCACTGATTTAAAAAAAAAAAAAAATTCTGTTTTTTCAGGAGCGGTATGAGGCTGCCATCCAGAGGTCTGGTAAGAAGACTTGGGCAGAGATTCGGCAGCAGAGATGGTCCTGGGCCGGAGGCTTGAGCGGCAACTCCAGCCAAAGCCAGAGTGAGTACATAAAATGCACTTACATAAACACAAAAACTGCTCCTGCGGGTATTGCTTCTGGTTCATTTAAAAATTAACTGCATTTGTCATCCATGTTAAGAAAGAATGAGATGGATTGTCTTTGTAGGTCTCTCTTTTTGTCATTTTGCACTTTGTACGGCTTAAGATAAGTCTCTTACTGAAATATGTAGTTGAAAACCCATGAAAGATTTACATTATTTAAAAATCAAAGTTGTTTTATACTTATTTTGGATTATGGGGGGGCACTTGAAAATGGTTGCACTCTCTGAGCTACTGGCGCTACCTGTTGCTATTTTTACCACAACACAACTCGATGCCACATTTTATGGCTTTTGGTTGTAATTTTTAGTCGAAGGGCAACAAAAGAACCGCTGCATTCCTAGTGATAAGAAGAGGAGAAAAAAATGGGAAGATGCCTGCGGACGAATAAAACTTCCTAAAGACCAGCGTCTTTGTTCTCTCCACTTCAGTCCGGACGCCACTGAGGCTTTTAGTAAACCACAGCTACTGAAAAAGCTTACAAACGGCAGAGAAAAAAAATGCTAGATGCCGTCCTGGCAACGCTTGTCAGCTTCCACAGCAGTTTCCCAGCATGGATTATACTCAATATCTAGGGGCGTTTAGACTCCTTATGGGGAAAATCAATTATACAGCATTTTGTTTAAGCCTGCACTTATATCCATCGTCACCTGTAAGGTCTTTCAGTAGCTGTAGTCATCGTATCAGTATTTTATTTTCTGAGTTGTAGCTCACCTAGTGCAACCATTTTACATCAATCAAAATAATGGTGCCCCCATAGTCCAAAATATGTATAAAATTCACAATAAAAACCGTTATTTTCCATTTTCATATAAAGGAAAGGTATCAGGTTCTCTAGTTTCCCTGACTTTTCACATGAGATGGTTTTGTTTGTGTTACATATAACAGCCTCACAACTATCTGCTCAAGCCAGGCTAAATGCTATTTACTAATGCGATAATAACCAAGAGATCAGTTGCTTTGCTTCTGGGTATCATGGGGACTTCAATGTGCAACAATACTAACTGAGATCTGCAACCACTTTTTCATTTTTACCGCAGTATCCTTCTATAGCATTAGTTTCAGTGAGTTTTGTGCTCCTCGAGAGTCTCCCTAAACACATAAAAGGTGTGCGTGTCCATTGTTTACTTTTTCTGCCAAGAATTTTGGCCTTTTTGTGCTAGAAATGTGAAATGAAAATGTACAAAATTTCAAAAGGGGAAGGAGAAATGTCTTCATAATTTTCAGTTACTAGCCTTTGTGTATTGTATGGGTCTGTATATAAAAGAAGGTGCGAATGACTTGCGGAGAATGCTTGGAAAATAGGGTAACGAACTTCAATGCAGCTTTGTACCACTACCCCCAAGACTCAAGACCTCAATTTATAGGCTAACCAATGCTGTTTCTCCAAGGATCTTCTTTTCTATCTGACTTAATTTAGTTTTCCTCTCCCAAAAGTTGTGCACAGTCATTGCAGTCTCTGAAGGTGCCTTGAGAGGAGAAGTGTAGGCAGTGACCCCATTATGAAGTCTGTAGACTATGTGATAATAAACTTAAAACAGCACAACTCAATAAAAATAGCAGTTGAGTTAATAATCAGACACTGCAAACATAACAGTGGTTATCCAGGACATAGATAACCATCTTCGGCTGCTCAAACAGTAGTTTCAGGATATATTTTGACCTATATGTTTACTTGACCTATATATCAGTGGCTGTTTTGTTTGTTAAATTTTTGAGTGCTCCACGTCGTTCCGCCTCGGTTCCGTCAGCATTGTGTACATGTGTGCGGTGTTCTCTGGATTTTACAGGCAGATGCTCAATATCAGCGGTCAACCTGCCCAAACATGTGGATTCAGTCATAAACAAGCGGCTCTCCAAATCCTCTGCCACTCTCTGGACCTCCCCTAGCAGAAGTAAGGACACGCCTCCGGATCTAGCCCCTCCCCCACGTCTTCACAGGCTCCTCCCTTCTCATAATTATGAGTTTTCATTTTATCCCCCCACTTTTGATTTCTCCCTGAGACCAATCACCTGCTCGTCGTCCTCTGTGATTATTCAATCATTCCCTCCTTTCAAACTCGTCAGTGTCTTCAGTTTGACCGAATTTGAATTTTGAAATCTTCATCGTCTTTCACCGTCGACCGTCCTTAGTGGTGCTCTTTTTTTTGCTTGTTTATTTTTGGTGGTGGTTTTCTATGTTCCTTAATTCTTTTTTCTTGATGTAACATCTTTAAAGGTGAATACTTGCATACTTTTCCACCTTCACCTGCATATGATGCATGATAATACAGTGGACCCAAAAAGTATTTGGACACTTCAGCCACACATAAAATGTCTACATTTTATAATTAAAAAAATGAAATATAAAAAATTGATGGTAGAAATTTTCCAAATTTCCAAAAGTGTCCAAATATTTGTCTGTGTTGAACAATATATGTATTGTTTTATTGGTAACACCTTACAATATGGTTTGTTATTGATCTTGGTTAAAGCATACATTAACTAAAACTATGTTTTACATACTTTTATTATTCTAGGTTTGGTTTGAATTACATTTGATTTAATATTTTGTATTGATTTAATATTAAATGTTTTAAATTACGTTCAAACTGTATAAATTAACATTAAAAGACATAGTAGAATTTTCCCTAATGCATTAACTAATGTTAGAGAGTTGACGCTTATTGTAAAGTGTTACCGTTTTGTCATTTAAAACCTAACAAACATTATTTTGTGAAAAGGTTTAAGTGTGCTTGTTATATTTCTTTAAAGCCATTGTCATGTGTTTTGATGTTTTGTTGACTTTTATACATTGTTAGTGTCTGAACATTATTCAAAAACAGAAATGTGTTGATGGTTTTATCTTCCCAGAAGGGCCATTTATCAGTGAATTGAGGTCTAGTTGTTGAGGTTTTTGTTTTTCCAAAAATGGCTGATGTTTCTTTTATTGGATGTACTGAGGTTATAAAAACTCATTCGTAAGTAGGGCACACTCTATTCGTGAGTGCTTCCTAAAACAATAGATGGAGTAGAGCAGAAAGTAGAGATTGCGCTCAGTGCTGAGACAGCTAATCGAGTCTGGGAAGTTTTCCATGAGACTTTATTGCAGAGTGCTGATGAATGTTCAGCTATGGGCAATATCTCTTGATAAAAAAGCCTCTCTACGCCCTAATTGTTCCTGTGCTCTTGCTTTTCGCATCTTACCATGCATTTACCTCTGGTTCTTTCTTGTTTCGCCTTTTTCTTTTCTCTTGAAAATCACATAGGTTTGAATTCAGGGTTATTGTAGTTAACTAAAAAAAAAACTAAACTAAACTAAAATAAAATAAAATAAAACAATTGTTAACCAAATTAAAATACTTGAACTTATTTCAGCTAGTTGCCAGTATTTCTCATTTTTGTGTAGTTTCCTTGAAGTACTAAAATAGCTAAAACTAAGCTAAAAGTAATGCATGAAAAAATATGAAAAAAAAAACCATTTGATTAAAAATTGACCAAAAATCTTAAATTAAACTGTAAACCAAACATATTAAAATGGATCATTAGACTGTTGATAATGTGATGTAACTATTAAAACTTGTAATTAGCAGTGTTAATATTTGATAAGAGTGAAGAAGCTTTTTTTATTTGCATTTATTGTTTGAATGTTTTATTCCTTTCTTTGTCACAAAAACATAAAAAAAAAACAGTTTTGAAATAAAATAAATGTTAACTGAATTAAAATACTTAAACTTATTTCAGCTAACTGCCAACTTTTTTCATTTTTGTGTAGTTTAACTTAACATACTAAAATAGTTCAAACTAAACTAAAAGTAATATATGGAAAACTAAACACACAAAAAAACTAATACTAAACTAATAATAAACATTTACCAAAAATCTTAAATTAAACTGAAAACCAGACATATTAAAATCAATCATATGACTGTTAAGCATGTGATGTAACTATTTCTCAGAATTACCAATGATGTTTGTTTTTGGTGCGTGTGAAGAAGCTGTTCTGTTTTTTTTTTTTTTTTTTTTCACTTTTTTTGTAATGTTTCTTCATTGTTATATATTTTTTATACAGCTCAGATAGGTTTTATTCCTTTCTTTGTTCTTTTGTGTTAATAGTTAACCCAAAAATTAAAAATATGAAAAATTCTGTCATCATTTACATGTTGCAAACCTGTATGACTTACTTTCTTCTGTGTAACACACATTTTTATACTTTGGTGAATCTTTACATAGTTCATAGTGAAAAAAACACCATTAAAAAGTCCAGGTTTGAAGCAACATCAGGGTGAATCAATTCTTACAGAGCAGAACTCTTTTTTTTTTTGATGAATTATTCTTTAAATGTGTTTCAAGCTTGAGTTAATTCTCACAAAGTTTTCTTTTTGGACTTGGTCACCTACTGGCTTCTCTAGCATTTGGCAGTGTTGTGAAATCTTCATGCGGACTCACCATCATCCATGTTGATCTCAAGGGAGACAAACAGGCCATGATTTGTATCATTATAAAAATCAATAATATCACAACTATTGTGTGTATTGTATTCATGTAGAAGTTAGGAAAGGGATTGTTGCTTGTATGTTTTAATTCATTTTTATTCTTTTTCTGCAGCTCGTAGCATGCAGCTGAGTCCCTGGGAGAGCAGCATTGTGGACAGACTGATGACGCCCACTCTCTCTTTCTTGGCTCGCAGTCGCAGTGCTGCCAGTGTGCTAAACAACACCAGAGATGGCCGTGAGTGACAGGATACAATCATAGTACCCTTTATATTTGTATTTTTAAATTAAGATTTATACATCTGAAAGCTGAATAAATAAGCTTTCCATTGATGTATGGTTTGTTAGCATAGGAAAATATAAAAGATACAGCTATTTGAAAATCTGGAATCTGAGGATGCAAAAAAAAATCTGAATGTAGAATCACCTTTAAAGTTGTCCAAATGAAGTTCTTAGCAATGCATATTACTAATCAAAAATTATGTTTTGATATATTGATGGTAGGAAATTTACTAAATATCTAACTGGTTTTGAGGTCCATTTGTGCTAAGAATCAGTGTTTTTAGTCTTTTATAAGTCTTTTTAAACACTAATTTGCGGTATTGCACTATTTTTAGGGCCTGTGCAAGTCGGAAATAACAGCTTTTTCTGTTCTATATGCTGCAAATTGGGATTTAAATGTGTTTTCTTTCATGCAGAGTCTCCGCTGTGTCCGCGCTCAGCGTCTGCCAGCCCTCTCTCCACGTGTGCTCATCGGCCACATCACCGCTGCTCTGAACGCTGGAGGGTCACCACCAGTACGCCTGATATCGCCCAACGCAGACGAGACTCCACACCTGTGAGTCATTTAAGCCTCCCATTAACTGTCCTCATTTTTCTCATACTCCATCCCTCCTGCCTGTTATATCATATTTTGCTATAATATAGAGCAGTGGTTTTCAAACTTTTTTAAAAGCAAAAAGACTTTGTTTAGCACAGAACTTAGCCTATTGCGATTTATTTGATAGGAGGCGCACTATTCAGTCATTCATCAACTGAAAACAGCAACAGACCAAAAGATCGATTGGGATTTGAGAATGGAAAATTCTAAAAATGAGAATATTAAACTAAATGTAACACAAAAATAAATGCAATAAAATGTGTTATTATAATTAAAATATGAAAATTAAAATGACGGGTAATAATAGATTATCGACGGAATTTGTAAGTTTTTTGTTTTTATGTACACAATGACGGACAATGTTAAAGGGGACCCAGGGTTTGAAAACCAATGAATAGAGGGCCCTGAATACCACTGAATTTTATTTTTTCCCAAATTCTGTTGTATTTTTTTTTTTCCTGAAAGCATGTCTAATTAGTTGCACCATTTAAAAGCAATTTATTAAAAGTTTAACTAAAATTAAATTTTTAAAGGTCCTATGAAATATGTTTTATTTTTTTCTCGAATTCATATTTTTTCTGGTAAATATTTCTAAAAAATAACATTTTAAAAATAATTGTATTGTTAGTAGTAGTATATACATTAAGTAACGTGTTTCTGTCACAGTTTCTTCAAGTTAAACCAAACTTTTATTTTGACGGGTTGCTGTGAAGACCTTTAAGTTTCTGTTTGTATATGATATGACAATAGTTTTTCTCTAAAGAAACAGTAAAATGTTCATTAAGTGACTCTCAGAGCATTTCTAGGAATTATGTTTGTGTTCTTGTACTCATATATTGAGGCTAACAAAGGCTAACACCTGCTTGTGTTTATTAATTTTTTTCCTATCTTTTCTCAAAAGATGAGGAAGGATAAGAAGGAAAAGGAGAGAGAAAATGAAAAGGAGAAGAGTACCATCACCAAAGAGAAGGTGCTGAAGAAGAGACAGTCCATGCCAGCAATGAAAACCAGAATAGAGTCCAGGTAAGAAGACTATATCATTTAAAAATCCATAACCTACATTTTTATTTTAAGTATCAAATTAGATTAGTTTTGGTTTTTAAGCTTTTAAACACAAAGTTATTGATCGATAGACACAGTATATGTGAATTATTGCTGTAAATTCTCTTCTCTTTTTAGTCTCGGGTCAGAGTCTTAAAAACATCTAAACAGTTTTAGATGCTCATATTGTAGAAGGACTGCCTTTCACGTGCAAGTGGAAGATACAATAGAAGGTTTTAATGGACCTTTTTGCTCTGAGCATTTTCTAATTCTGTTAGAGTAAAGCAGCCTTATGTAATGCTGTCTCTGACTAAACATTTCTTCTTTTTGCAGTAGTCAGAAGTTTAGTTTCAAGTTATGCTATATAGATATATAGTTATATAGTATAGTTTAGTTTAGCTTTTAAATGTGCTTTTATGTGTTTAATTTGTTTAATCTATTTCTAGGATATTATGAAATATCAGGCCACAAGACTATGTTCTTGCCACTACTGTACATGTATTACATGTCCACCTTATTTTTCCCATAACAGTTTAAATTTGTACATTTTATGGGTCTAGCTTCCAGGCTCATCCGTGTCAAGCTATTTTTAGTTACAAAACAGCTTGGTTTGCTGCTTAATATTGCAAATTGGTGTGTTTTACCATAATATTTTAATGTGTTATCTTATGAACACACTGGTTTGTAGTGCAAACAGTTTTACTGCACGTTGCTATTCTTCTAGTTATTTTTCTACAGCGCCTAATAAACCGGAAATCTTGCCCATAGGCGTTGAAGAATAAGGTGGATAAATCTTTTCAGCTTAGCCGTTTGTTTCTCTTCATGTTTGCAGTCCGGGTCCAGTGTCCAAACTGAGATCTGCGTCTCCTTTGACGCCCAAAGGCCGTGCGTCCTCCCCCAGCCCTGCAGTATCTCCCAAACCTCCCTCAGCAGGTGTGAGCCCAAGCACTCCTAAAGCCAGACCCAAGAGGGTGAGGACCCCTGCTCGCGTGGAGACACGCACCGCCTCGCCTGTCGCCATAGAGAGGGTCAGAGAGACCCGCAGGCCAGCTACGCCTGAAGAACCAAAGAGTAAGTGTGGTGATGACGATTGTGGCGTCACTTTCACAGGAGTTATTCCATTGTCAATTTATACTTTTTCCTCTCTCCAGTCCTCATTTTTTCCCCGCTCCGTTTCTCTGTGTTTTCTCCAGCCTCGTCTCCCGCCCCTTCCATTGTCGTGTCATCTCTTCCAGACACGCCCCCTGTTGCGAGTGCACCAATCATTTCGGTTTCTGCACCCTCTGTCCCCGAGGAGTCCTCTGTTCTCCCTGCCCTCCCACAGGTGGCTTCTCCAGCTCCTTCTCCAGGCAAACCCATGGCTGGTACCAATAACCCAGAGGAAGCCACTCGTATTCTGGCTGAGAAAAGACGACAGGCCCGTGAACAGAGAGAGAAGGAAGAGGAAGAACGTAGAGAACAGCAGGAGAGAGAAAGGTTACCTATTTTATATTAATTTATTTGTTTTTATTTTATTTTATTATTTTAATGTATATGTACACTACCAGTCACCAAGCTTGCTCACCAAGCCTGCATTTATTTGATCCAAAATTCAGCAAAAGCAGTAATATTGTAAAATATTTTTACAATTTAAAATAACTGCTTTCTATTTGAATATATTTTAAAATAAAATGTATTTCTGTGATCAAAGCTACATTTTCAGCATTGTTACTTCAGTGTCACATGATCCTTCAGAAATCTAATATGCTGATTTAAAAAAACATTTATTATTATTATCAATATTTAATACAATTGAGTGCATTTTCAGGTGTTTCAGGATTCTTTGATAAATAGAATGATCCTAAGATCATTTATCGGAAATAAAAAAGCTTTTCTAACATTACACACTTTACCATTCAAAAGCTTGGAGTAAGAAATTATAGAAATTAATACTTTTATGCTTTAAATTGATCAAAAGAGATGATAAAGACATTTATAATATTACAAAAGATTTCTATTTCAGATAAATGCTGATCTTTCTATTCATCAAAGACACCTGAAAATTTCTACTTAGCTGTTTTCAACATAATAATAATAATAATAATAATAATAATAATAATAAAATTTTGAGCACCAAATCAGAATATTAGAATGATTTCTGAAGAATCAATTGACAGAAGTAATGATGCCAAAAAGTCAGCTTTGACATCACAAGAATAAATTACATTTTACAATATATTCAAATACAAACAGTTACTTAAAATAGTAAAATATTTCAAATTTTTACTGTTTTTGCTGTACTTTGGATCAAATAAATGCAGGCTTGGTGTGAAGACGAGACTTCTTTAAAAAACATTACAAATCTTACTGTTCAAAAACTTTTGAATGGTAGTGTGTATACATACACCCTATTTTTATTTATTTAAACATTTTATTTAATTATTTATTTTATTTATGCCATTATATATTTTAAGTTAATACAAACAAGTCACTACTCCGCATTTGTTATGACATCCTCATCTTCACACAAAACTAAAATGCTCTGCTCATTTCTCAAAACAAGCGCCATAATGCAGGAGATGGTGAGCTAATGTGGGAAAAATTGTCCAGCTCATTCCACTTTTATCTAAACAATAACTATCTATCATTTTTCAAAATGTCCGTCTAATAAAGAAGCAGAATAACAGTTTAATCTCTATAAAATGTTAACTTCTTAAACTTTTGACCCTTTGTATCCCTACCTTCCAAGCCAAACTCCACCTCAGCTATAACACACTTTCTGGTATGCTTTTAAACATGTCCTGCTCCATCAGGCCGTTCTCCAGGAATAGCCTCTGTGGTGTGGAGCTGTTGACGTCTAGTGTTCTCAGTGACAGTTTATGAGTTTAACACATTTATGAGCCAAATGGGACTTTGGCAGCAGCATAATGAGAGTTCCACACTGTTTATGCTTCGGTGCCGCTGGTAACTATGGGTGCGGATATTTTGGTCACGACTAAAAAGATTGACTGATTCACGCTCTCCATCCACTTTGTATTGGTCACTATGCAATCGTTAGACCATATGTGACCCTGGACCACAAAACCAGTCATAAAGGTCAATTTTTTAAAATTGAGATTTATACATCATATAAAAGCTGAATAAATTTGTTAGGATAGGACAGTACTTGGCCAAGATGCAACTATTTGAAAATCTGTAATCTGAGGGTGCAAAAAACTTAAATATTGAGGAAAATTGCCTTTAAAGTTCTTAGCAACATATATTACTAATCGAAAATTAAGTTTTGATATATTTATGGTAGGAAATTTAAAAAAAAATATCTTCATGGAACATGATCTTTACTTAATATCCTAATGGCAATTGACAATTTTGTCCCATACAATGTATTTTTGGCTATTGCTACAAATATACCCGTTCTGCTTTAGACTGGTTTTGTGGTCCAGGGTCACACATTTCCAATTTAAAGTTTTATGTTATGTTACCAGCTACAGCAAAATGATCAATTTTGCAAGAGACACCAAAGTCCACTTGCATTCCCATGCCCTTTTGTTTCAATAATTCACAAAGTTCCATGTTTTAATGCTACGTGAAAGAGCTTTTTTTGTTATTCTTCGTGTATACAATGACTGACTGTCTTCCATCACACAGGCTTCAGCGTGAGGAGAGGCTAGTACAGGAGGCAGAGGAGAGGAGGCGCAGAGAGGAGGAGGCGCAGCTCATGGCAGAGCAGGAGAGGTTAAGAGAAGAGGCTCAACGCCTGCAGGAGGAGAAGGAGGCGCAGGAAAGAGCCCAAATCGAAAAAGAAGAGAACGAACGCCTTCAGAAACAGGTCAGAAATGCAACATTTCCCCTCAGTCCTAAGTAACACACTTCACTCTGTCAAATAAAACTGTATAAATACATATACTAACAGTCATGTACAGTAAATGTTATGACCCTGGACCACAAATTAGGATGGGTACATTTGTAGCAATAGCCAACAATACATTGTATGGGTCAGCATTATAGATTTTTCTTTTATGACAAAAATCTTTAGGATATTAAGTAAAGATTATGTTCAATGAAGATATTTAGTAAATTTCCCATTGTAAATCTATCAAAACTTAATTTTTGATTAGTTATATGCATTGCTAAGAACTTAATTTGGACTACTTTAAAGGCGGTTTTCTCAATATTTAGATTTTTTTGCACCCTAGATTTTCAAATAGTTGTATCTCTGCCAAATATTGTCCTATCCTAGCAAACCATACATCAATGGAAAGCTTATTTATTCAGCAAAAAGTGATTATCACTGGTTTTGTGGTCCAGAGTCACATATATAGTCTTTACAGCAATGAATATTGAATTGCTTAGTTGCATTAGAGCCGTGGCCTGGCACTAAGTGCACATGCTCAAGACTCGTCGAGCCGTGGTGCTCATATGGGTTCAGATCTGGCATAGGTTCCTGATGGTGTCCTGATCAGTGTCATTTTTATATACTATTATCATTTTTGTTTAGGGTTTGATCCTTACTATATGACCTACATTTACTATTAAATGCTGTAAAATATGAGCTTGCATTTGTATCCACAATTTTAAAGCATAAACCAAAATGCTACACAAGTGTGTCAGATTCTTAATATTACTTACTCTCAATATTAACTGTGCCATTTAGCATAGTAGCATTTTTGAGGTTTTACCACCACCTGGTGTTCACAAAACTATTTAAATCGATATTAAGTAGGTTTCAGAGTTCCCACAGTCAAGAAAAACAAAGAAATATGTGACCTTGGAACACAAAACCAGTCATAAGGGTCAGTTTGTTGAAATTGAGAATTATATATCATATGAAAGCTGAGTAAATAAGCTTTCCATTGATGTATTGTTAGGATACAACAATATTTGGCCAAGGTACAACTGAAAATCACAAATCTGAGGGTGCAAAAAAAATCGTAATATTGAGAAAATCGCCTTTAAAGTTGTCCAAATTAAGTCCTTAGCAATGCATATTACTAATACAAAATTAAGTTTTGAGATATTTACGGTAGGAAACTTACAAAATATTTTCATGAAACATGATGTTTACTTAATATCCTAATGATTTTGGCATGAAAGAAAAATCTATAGCTTTGACCCATACAATGTATTTTGGCTATTGCTACAAATATACCCGTGCTACTTAAGACTGATTTTGTGGTCCAGAGTCACATATGAAAGAATTTTAAAATTGTGATTTCAAAGCTTGAAGAAGCCATAAAAATTAACAAAATCCTAAAAAGTTATATCAATTTATATAGCCATCATAAAATTAGGCCTCTGTCATGTTAATATAATGTTAAATTATGTTAATTAAATTACGTTTAAATTAGTGGTGGGCCGTTATCGGCGTTAACGTGCTGCGTTAACGCGAAACTCTTATCGTGCGATAAAAAAAATATCGCCGTTAATCTATTCTCAAATTTGGGTTAGGAGCTGGGTCTAAACTACGCAAGCTATGATGACTTTCACCTTGATAGTTTAACGCGGATGTATACCGAATATGGTCGCGCGTTTAAGTCTCCTCCACCAAAACACAGACAGGATTGCGTCGTCCTCCATTCATGAAAACAGAATCTACTATAGCGAAATGCCACGTAAATTCGTCGTTTTTTGGATTCATAAATCAAATGTTGCTCTGTCACTTAATTCAAATCGCGATATGGACTAGTGTATGTGAAAACTGAAATGCAAAAAGACCGTTTTAATATGAATCTGATATGTTCCGTTTGCCTAGCTGTATGTATGCATGGCGGAGACAAGCTTTTACTACACGCATACTGAAACACACGTGACGCTCCTGGTAATTTTTGGCATTTTCATCTCACATGAACAAATAAACTCAATCTCCCAAACTGCTGTGAGTGTCACTTTTACCGTTTCATTTGAGAAAACTAGCATCATATCATACTGTATACACAGAAACTTCATGGCAACCTGTCAAAATAAAAGTACGGTGTAACATGTAATGGGTTGGGTAGGTGTTGACGTTAAAAAAACACACAATCTAATAGGTAGAAAAAATAATTTCATTGTTAGTTAGTTAGTAAACACAAGTACATCTAATTGAACATAATTTATTTTCATCAACAAATTATCATAGAACAGCTTTATGAGCTTTATGATCCATTCTCAAAGACTTACTTTTAGTCATTATTTGGGTAGCACACATATTCTGAATGCCTTCAGCAGAATTCAAATTAGCCATTTTAATCTAGATTAATCTAGATTAATTCCAAGATTTAATCTAGATTAAAAAAATTAATCTATGCCCACCCCTAGTTTAAATCCAATTTAATTTTAAAGGATTTAAAAAGATACTCAACCACTAATCATAAATGATAAATATCAAGAGAAAATCATGGAAATTCATTGGATAAGAGGTGTGACAAGTAGATATGTAAAGCTGCTGTTTTGCACATGGGCTGTGATGTGAGTGTGAATCTGATCATGTGATCATTGTCTCTGTAGAAAGAGGAGGCTGAAGCAAAGGCCAGAGAGGAGGCCGAGAAACAGCGACTGGAAAGAGAGAAACACTTCCAGAAGGAGGAGCAGGAGAGGCTGGAGAGAAAGAAGGTCAGAAGAGTTTCTGCCTCACATTAATATATTTCTTTATAAGGTTATTTTGAAATCATCATGCTTCTTTAAAAGCCATATTACGGGGAGCTGTTTGCATATCTACACAACCTGAAAGCTCAGCAGTCTATTTAAATCCTTTCATTTCCTCTCCTAACCATTCACACATGCCCACAGAAGCTTTCAGGCACAGAATGTGGTAGAGCAAAATAAAATAACTTTTCAAGGTGACCTATGTAGTATCACAGTGAAGTGTGGGCTTTCGAGATTCATGCATCTGCCATAAATCATACAACACCTTGACATTCATGTTCTGAGAACCTGTTTAATGGAGGTTAGCCTCGTCCATTCTGTTCCAGTGACATTACCCCACCAGGACAGTACGTCCTGCTACAAGTCAGTTTATCAGGACTGTGTTAGTGCCTCGACCCAACTGTCCTCAGTTCCTAGTCTGAATTTTTTTTTTTTTGGAAGACACACTGTTCTCAGAGCTTGACACACTGTTTA
Organism: Garra rufa; assembly: GCF_049309525.1. Lineage (NCBI taxonomy): Eukaryota > Metazoa > Chordata > Actinopteri > Cypriniformes > Cyprinidae > Garra > Garra rufa. Next base: position 16,324,818 of record NC_133369.1, on the reverse strand, counting down.
TTCGAATTTTGAACATTGCATTGCGCTTAAAGGATTAGTTCACTTCTAGAATAAACATTTCCTGATAATTTACTCCATGTCATCCAAGATGTTCATGTCTTTCTTTCTTCAGTTGAAAAGAAATGAAGGTTTCTGAGAAAAACATTCAAGGATTTTTCTCCATATAGTGGACTTCAATGGTGGCCAACAGGTTAAAGGTGAAAACACAATCCCAGCCGAGGAATAAGGCTCTTTTCTAGTGAAATGATCTGTCATTTTCAAAGAAAAAATATATATACTTTTTAACCACAAATGCTTGTATTCCAGCATTTTTTGCAAAGGGCGTTTGACTTTCTTTGCACGTTCGCTTTGTAAACACTGGGTTGAAAGATGCATTGAAAATGCAATTTGGACCTTCAATCTGTTGGCGACCATTAAAGTCCACATTACGTAGAAAAATCCTGAAATGTTTTCCGCAAAAAACTATTTTTTTTCGACTGAAGAAAAAGACGTCTTAATGACCCTTAAATTTTTGAATGGTATTGTAAATACAAATGGGTCAAAGATTAAAAAAGCGTTTAGGAATACAATCAATAAGTGTAATACTGTTTTAAATTGTTCAATTGTTCAAAATTGCTCTGTTTAATTTAATTGCATATTTGTTTTTGTTTTTCGGAGCAAAATCAAATATACATTTTTCCCTAATTTACAGAAGACACCCACTAAAATGTAAATCAGTGTAACAATCTTGTCAGGCATATTTACAGCAAAAATCAATTTATGACATATTAAAAGACAAATTACTTTCTAATTACTACTTTGTAATTCTACATATTTAAAATTTGCCACCATCCTAGGTTTTGCCCATTTGTCATAAAATTTGTCATCCAAGATGTTTATGTCTTCTTTCTTCAGTCGAAAAGAAATTAAGGTTTCTGAGGAAAACATTCAAGGAATTTTCTCCATAAAGAGGGCTTTAATGGTGGCCAACAGGTTGAAGGTCCAAAATGCAGGTTCAATGCAGCTTCAAAGGGTTCTACATGATCCCAACCAAGATATAAGGCTCTTATCTAGTGAAACGATCTGTCATTTTCAAAGAAAAATAAATATATAAATACTTTTTAACCACAAATGCTTGTATTCAGTTTGGACCTTCTGTCTGTTGGTGACCATTGAAAGTCCACTATATGTAGAAAAAAACCTGGAATGTTTTCTTCAAAAACCTTTTTTCGACTTAAGAAAGGCATGTCTTACTGACCCTCAAATTTTTAAAAATGCAAAAAAATGGTTTAAGCATAAACAAGTGTAATGCTGTTTTAAATTGTTATTTAAAACGTAAAAACGTTTTCTGTTTAATTTAATTGCATTTTGATTTTGTTTTTCTGAGTAAAAATAAATTTAATTTACAGAAGACACCCACTAAAATGCCATTCAGCATAACAATCTTGTCAGGCATATTTACAACAAAAATCTATTTATTACATCAAAAGACAAATTACTTTGACCCCAAATACTAATACTAGTTGTAATTCTACATTTTTAAAACTTGCCACCATCCTAGGTTTTGCCCAGTTGTCAGTAAGAATTTTTTACTCATTAAAAATACAATAAAATTTAATATGCTTATTATTTTATAGATTTTAATATTTACAAGTCAGAATAAGCATGTTGTTTGATTTTTTTACATAAATATTATGTTACACTAAATGGCAATGTAACATTATTTCAACAAAATTTTGACATTTTCTATAGACATAACATCCAGTTTGTAAAAATGTTTTGATATGGACATCTTAACGTCTTTGACTAAAATACAAAATAATATTTTCAAATGAGTTACATGATCAAGGTCACAGCGTTTGCTTATTTGATTAGAAACCTATAAATAGTACAGAATCTGAACTATTTCTTCATTTTGTCATGCTTCCTTTGTTTTACATTTTTTAAAGTCTTAAAACTTTGTTTATTTCCATGTTTAAATTGGATTGTGAAACTTCTGAAACATTTTCCATGCTTTACTTTTGTCTCTTCTGTGCATTGTGTTTAGCGTCTGGAGGAGATTATGAAAAGAACACGCAAAACAGATGCAGGAGACAAGGTACAGCGCCGTTCTCATTTAAAACGGCCTCACTGCGGCAGTAGCAGGGCTCCAATTTCCCCTTGTGGTTCAAGTGCTCAGAATCTAATTGTGCTCTTTTCTTTTCTCTCCTTCATGCAGAAAGACACAAAATCTCCATCTCAAGTTAATGGAAAAGCTTCAGATTCAGAGATGAATAAAGGTATGACGTTGGTTTAAAATTGTACTGGTTTAAAAATCTTAGTATAAATTGTTCATATCACTTCTTATAGATGATCTTAGTTAGATTTGGCATTTAGTGCATTGTTCAGGTCTGTTTGAACCTTCTATTTAGATCTGTTTGATCAGCAACAGTCCATTTACGTCAGTCCCACAGAATGTTTTCTCTGGCTCCGTCATTGTACATGTACCTTTTTTTATTTCGTTGGGTCCGCTTTAGCTTTCAAAATAATTTTTCCTTGTTAGGAAAAGCATAAATTTAAGTTCCCACATCCACACCCTTTTCAAAACCTCCCTTTTTCAAGATTAAGCTTGTATCTGCAGTATTTCCTCAAGGTTGAGAGATGAATTTGTTGCTCAGTGTATTCCGTCAGAGGGAATAGCTTGCAAAACACTACTGCTTGTTACTTGCGTCATGTCGAATCCCTGTTGTCATTCTAAACCAGTGCTTTCTGTAATGGACTATAACATTTGGCACAGCAGCATGGTGATCACAGTCTATTTACGTAGTGTTTTAACACTCAGTAGCTGTTTTTTTTTTTTTACTTTATGGAGTCAGCTTTCATTCAGCGGCTTATTCTTATTAGCCACAACAGATACATACACCACTGTTCAAATGTATATTTGATCAAAAATACAGTAACAACTATTATTATTTTTATTATTAAATATTGTGGAATATCATTACAATTTAAAAACCTGTGAATATATTTTAAAATATAATTTTCAGCATTACTCCAGTCTTCAATGTCACATGATCCTTCAGAAATCATTCTAATATGTTGACATTTCTCATTATCAAAGTTGAAAACAGTTGCTTAATATTTTTAATTATACATTTTTTAAATAGAAGATTCAAAATAACATTTTAAATAAAAAAATTTTTTGTAACATTATGCATTTCTTACCTGTCACTTTTGATCAATTTAATGCATTGTTTGCTAAATAAAAATATAATTTTCTTACTGACACACTGACCCTCAAATGTTAATGAATGAATGGTAGTGTAAATACAAATACAAATAAATATTTTCAAAGCAAAAACCAATTATGTATTATTAATTAACAATATGTTTTAAATACAATAAGCACTAGGAACCCAGGAAATGGTTCCAGATGAACTGCTGTAATGTTTATTCTGTCAATTGTACAACCATCTGGGAAAGGAACATTGATTTGGCAAAGGAACACTAAAACAAACAAGATTGCCATTTTAAGAAACTATTAGCATGACATTCTGTCTTTCTCCTAGCAGCTGCTGACTACCAGCCAAGCACAGCATTGAAACAAGATGGTGTGAACGAAAGGTAAGTCGTGTGTTTGCATTTTTAGATTCTGTCAGTTTCCCCAGAGGTGACAGTTCTTGGATGAAATGGAAAGGAAAGGCTGCTATATTAGCAAACTGTTTTTGTGATATTCAGATTGTTCACATAGATTACATTAGTAGTGGTTTGACACACACTTAAGCCATCTGTTTTCTCTTGCAGTCTGTCTGTTCTTGTGGTGAATGGTGTTCAGCCTTCCAAACATGAGAATGGTTTGTCAGCAAAAGGGGAGGCATCTCGTTTTGAAGAGATCATTCAGCTGTCCAATCACAACAACGGACGGGAGAAATTAGAGAGTGACAGACCTGACGAGCCAATCATGGCTTTTGAGAGTGGAGAGTCATTTCTTAAGAAAACAGGACCCATTAAGACTCAGCATGTGGCAGGTGAGTGGGTTTCTAATACTTCTATTACATTGTCAATCCCTCCTCAGACTGCAGTGTGACTGATGATACAATTGAGGCAATTGACCCATTTTTTTTTTTAGAGACAAGTTGATGTCAGTTGGAGGACAGTTGAGGTCAACAGTTTACATACACCCTGCAGAATCTACAAAATGTTAATTATTTTATCAAAATAACAGGGATCATACAGAATGCATGTTAGTTTTTATGTAGTACTGGCCTGAATAAGATATTTCACATAAAAGATGTTTACTTATAGCCCACAAAATCCTGTTCAAAAGTTTACATACACTTGATTCTTAATACTGTGTTATTACCTAAATGATCCGCAGCTGTGTGTTTTTTCTTTAGTGATAGTTCCCTTGATTGAGTGAATGAGTCCCTTATTTATCCTGCCCACTGTTCTTCAAAAAAAAAAATTGATAATTTTTGTGTATTTGAACCCTTTCCAACAATTCCTGTATGATTTAAAAATTAACTGAGGGACTCGTATGCAACTATTACAGAAGGTTCAAATGCTCACTGATGCTTTGGAAGGAAATCTGATGCATTAAAGGAGAAGTTCACTTGTAGAACAAAAATTTACAGATAATGTACTCACCCCCTTGTCATCCAAGATATTCATGTATTTCTTTCTTCAGTCGTAAAGAAATTATGTTTTGTGAGGAAAACATTTCAGGATTTCTCTCCATATAATGGACTTCTATGGTGCCCCCGAGTTTGAACTTCCAAAATGCAGTTTAAATGCAGCTTCAAAGGGCTCTAAATGATCCCAGCCGAGGAAGAAGGGTCTTATCTAGCGAAACGATGTTATTTTCTAAAAACATTTACAGTTTATATACTTTTTAATCTCCACACACAGAGCTAGACAAGACAAGCATTTGAGGTTAAAAAGTTTATAAATTGTATTATTTATTTTTTTTAGAAAATAACTGATCATTTTGCTAGATAAGACTCTTCTTTCCTCGGCTGGGATTGTTTAGACATCTTTGAAGTTGCATTTTGAAGTTCAAGTTCTGTAAATTTTTGTTCTACAAGTGAACTTCTCCTTTAATGCATCATATTTCCTTCCAAAGCATCAGTGAGCATTTGAACCTTCTGTAAATTCTGAAAGTGAACTACTCCTTTAAGAGCTGGGGGTGAAAACTTTTTGAATTTGAAGATCAGGGTAAATGCAACTTATTTTGTGTTCTGAGAATCACGTAGGAATCTTTTGTAGCTTTTGAAGGACAATACTAAATGGGGAAAAAAGATATTTAGGCAAAATAGGAAAAATACACGTTTTTTTTATTGTGTCCAAAAGTTTTCACCCCGACTTTTAATGCATTGTTTCTCCTTCTGGAGGATCAGTGAGCATTTGAACCTTCTGTAATAGTTGAATATGAGTCCCAAGATGGATCTCAAAATCATACAGTTATTGTTGGAAAGGATTCGAATACACAGAAATACTGAGAAACCAAAGAATCGGTGGGACCTGAAGAACTTTTCTGAAGAACAGCGGACAGTTTAACTGTTCAGGACAAACAAGGAACTCATGAACAACTATCACTAAACAAAAAACACAGCTGTAGATCATTCGGGTAACAACACAGTATTAAGAATCAAGTGTATGTAAACTTTAGAACCGGGTCGTTTTTTTTTTAATATAAATTCAGCTATTATTTTCTTTTGTGGACTATATGTAAACGTCTTTTATTATAAAAAAATAACAAGCATGTTTTATGATCCCTCTTATTTTGGTAAAATAATTAACATTCTGCAGATTCTGCATGGTGTAGGTAAACTTTTGACTGTATTAACTTTTCAAGTTTCTTTTGGTGGGAAAGAGTCATTGGCACTTGGAGGGTTAATGTTGTCTCAGGTACAGGTGTCATAGTTGGCCTTATGTTGCCCTGCGGGTGCGTCAGGCAGGGGTAACGGGGTGAAGAGCCTGGCACTGAGCTGGATTCCTGAAATGGTGTCAGGAAGACCTGATCCGGCCTCACTGGCACCCAAGACTGGAAACAGGAGCCGTTGGCTTAGCTCTTCACCCCCCCTCTCCCTCGGCCTGGTCAGCATTTCTTGGTCCCGCACCCCGGAGCACGTACCTCCACCTGTCCTCCTGCAGACAGCCCTCTAGCCGTTAATCATCCGCAAAGAAAACACAAGGGGGTTTACCTCATGCCATGCCAACTCTCGTAAGCTGAGATGCACATTTTTAATCCAAAGTGATATCCAGGATCTTTGCTTTGCCATATGTGGAGCATGGCTCTCATCTCATGTGAAGTATAGAATTTTTACAGACATATCGTGTGACTACGAAGATAGATACAATTTTTTTGTGCACTTTGCTGGAAAAACCATGTTGTACCAGGTTGTTTTAAATATGCTTATCCAACTTTTTAGAGCTAACCAACCTTTTATAAACTAATGGCCTACTTAGACCATCTAAAAATAGGAATGGCCTCAAGTTCCTGAGTTATTGATCATGAAACAATTGTAATTGTGTATAAAATACTTTTTATTTTACTGTTCAAACGTTTGAGGTCAGTAAGATTTTTAAATGTTGAAAGAAGCCTCTTATTGACACCAAGGTTGATTAAAAATACGGTAAAAGCAATAGTATTGTTAAAATATTATCATTAATCATTATTCAGTTTATTAAAATCCAAATAATCTCATAAGGACAGACTGAAACTCACGTTAAAAAGTTAAGGATCTATGCAGTGTGTCCTAATTTATGAAACTGAATAAATTAATACATTTTCTTGTACATTAAACACATTTCTAATCTCCATATCTTTCTCCCAGAGGTCCTCTGAGGTCATAAACTGTTGGATGAAGCCTTAAATCTGCGAGTCCCTCAACCCTGTCTGCCTGAGGGGCCCGGTGGAAAGAAGCACAGCACGAAAGAGACCTGTGCCAAACCCAAAAACTGTCTTCTGTTTAGACTGTACAGAGCAACCCCACCATCAGAGCCTCTCTTATGGAGCATGATGGAAATTACAAGGAAGCTACACAACAATCAAGCTGAGCTAAACGCCAACGTACACCAGAATCACCATTCATCAAGACCCTGACCTCACACACTTTATGGCAGACCAATTCATGCCTCTTTCTGATCACCACAGTGTAACATTGTTTTTTGTTTTAAAAAAAAAGGCTTGTGACAAAACAATAATCCTTGTTGTTATTCATGCTATTATGGGTTGAACGCAGAAGTGCTTTGGGTGTTTTATTTTTCCGTGTTTAGTTATTTAACTTTAAGAGAATTGTAACTACTGGGTACTGTTGTATGTGAATAATGTAAATTGGACCACTGGAGGAGACGATCTGTGAATAAAACAGAATGAAAGGGACTGCCGTGTCTGAACTCCACTGTTTCAGGGTTTTTCAACTTAAAAATTAACATAAATAAATGCCTGACTGCTTACTTGCATAAGAAACATATCCAAAAGATATCAATAAATTTGGCCTGAACTCATGACGAAAACGTACCTGTGGGAACTTTTTCACGAGGTGCGAAATGTGCATCAATAAGTACATTTCACTGCATTTTCCAACAGAAATGTCCACTGAGTTGCGCTAAAGAATGTTAATTTTGTTTCCTCGGAACAGATGAACGTACATATGGTACGTTTTATGTGACACAGTTGGTTTTGTGACACAGTTCTGACTTAAATGTCCTTTGAGTGGTGCTATATCTCTAATGCTCTGTGACAATTTAAAATAACGGACCATCTGCACTACATCTAAACCTACCTGATGGTTTGAACAAAAGCGAATGTGACATAAAAACGCAATTGCAAGCATGCCATTTTAGCTTTTTTTGCAATCTCTCATCTCTTTCATTGTGAGTCATGTTTTTCAAAGGATTCATACCCAAGGATTCCTCTTCCTAAGTCCAGTACTGTGCCGCTGAGCTACCAAGCAAGCTTGTAACATCCGGAAAGCGAAACATATGGAGCTGTAATCGTAACGAAAAAGATTACAAGTGCTCGCTGTTTTAGGAAGGAAGGAAAGGAGGTGAAGAGAGGCCATACTAGGAAATTGTGCTCTGCATTTAACCCATCCAAGTGCACACACACAGTAGTGAACATACACACCGTGAACACACACCCGGAGAAGTTGGGGGTACGGTGCCTTGCTCAAGGGTCTCACCTCAGTCGTGGTATTGAGGATAAAGAGGGTGCTGGTTATTCACTCCCCCCACCGACAATCCCTGCCGGACCTGAGACTCTCTAACCATTAGGCCACGGCTGCCCCAATTTATTGACGCTAATGTTCATTTCTGTTGGAAACTGCAGTGATGCGTACTTATTGGTATGTATTACTTTTTTTTTTTGCTGGTAAAATGCCTGTTATTTCAAGTTCATGCCTATTTATAAAGCAGAACAGATCGCCAATACCCAAAGGCGTCCTATTTAACTCCAAATGTTGGCAATTTATAGCCACTCTGGAGCTTTGTTAGACCGTGAGAGCGCAAACTATTGGCCTTGGTTGTTGGCATAATTTTTTGTAGTGTTTCCAGTAATGGTCCATTCTGAGAAGCTGAAACTGAGTCCTTATTACTGAAGCCCTCATTAATACAAAGTAATTTTGGAGTAATTAATCATGATTATTATTATTATTATTATTTTTTTTTTTTTTAAATATTGATGGCTTTATCTTTCATGCTAGAAAGTCAATTTCCCTTTCATTTATATCACACTGCAAAACTTATTTTCTTAATCACTATTTTTTGCTTTGTTTTCCAGTAAAAAATAATAATAAAATCCTTAAAGGTGCAGTGTGTAGATTTTTGCGGCATCTAGTGGTGAGATTGTGAATTGCAACCAACGACTCCCGTCCACCGCTCACCCCTCCCTTTACAGAAGCTACGGTGGCCCACACGGGATTAAGATGTCATCGTTTTAGACAGCAAAGAGTAATTAGGTTTCTTTTAAAACGTAAATTAAGGAATTATATTTACTTAATAATTCAATAAAACGATGTTATTGTGAATATTACAGTTACATGTTCATCATTGTGCCAGTGTTTTTCCGCAAGAACAACAGTGATGAAACGCGATCTGTAGAGCAGTTTGTCCGTTTAGGGCTACTGTAGAAACAATAAGGCGACTTCCATGTGGGGGGACCCGCGGTGTATGTAGATATAAACTGATAATTCTAAGGTAATAAAAACATAATGGTTCATTAAGTAAGGTCTTTATACACCCCTGAAAACATAGTTATGTATACTATATTGCATTTCTGTCTAGAGATCATCTTAAATATTACACATTGCACCTTTAAGGTTAGATCAAATTTAAGCAAAGTCATGTATACTGGAAATATCAATGTGTTTACATTAAAATATTTACTAATAACTTACTGCATCTGAAAAATCTAGTTATGGTTACTTACTAGTTGTTGTGTGGACTTTTTTTTTTTATTTTTATTATTTTTTTTTTAAAGGAACATTGGATGCCCATTGTCTACAAGTTGGTATGATTCTTTAGGGTCTTCATGAAATGTCTGCAAAATACTTTGGTTATAATTCCTCAATGGTCGTGTAAAACAGCATTGTTTTTACTCTGTCAAAAACAGCTCAGTTCACAATTTTTATTTTGGTGCTACTTCTCACCCCGCCCCTCTCTTCTGTTTTTTTGTGTATTTGGTGGTGCATTAGCATCAAAAACAACTAAAATTAAGGATCTTATGTTCACTTTTACATCAAACTATAAAACACCTGCATTGCTCACGAGACATCACTACAGCTGCTCGAGCGTGGAGAAAATGGCAGACAGCGTACAAATGGCTGAGGGCGGAAATATGCTAATACGGGACAGTTTGTCTTCGGTTGTGGGCGGGGCCTGAGTAGTATGACAGCATACTGCTCGGAAAATCATTTTATATTATTTTATCATTTATCATATCTTTATTGTTACTGTTATTTTTATCATCCTTGTTGTGAATGGGTCTTAAGATTTTATTCAAAAATAGATCTTGAATTAAACCTATATTTAATTTACAATTGCTATTTTTTTCCTTTTTTCCTGCTTTTTACATATATGCCCCTGGACCACAAAATCAGTCTTAAGTAGCACGGGTATATTTGTAGCAATAGCCAAAAATAAATTATATGGGTCAAAATTATAAAAAAAAAAAAAAATGTATGCCAAAAATCATTAGGATAATTAAGTAAAGATCGTGTTCCATGAAGATAATTTGTACATTTCCTACTGTAAATATATCAAAACTTAATTTGTGATTAGTATATATGCATTGGTAAGAACTTTGTTTGGGCAACTTTAAAGGCGATTTTCTAAATATTTCGATTTTTTTTTTTTTTTTTTTTGCACCCTCAGATTCCAGATTTACAAATAGTTGTATCTTGGCCAAATATTGACATAAAACATACAGTACATCAATGGAAACCTTATTTATTCAGAAAATAATTCCAAAAAATTTAACCTTAGAACAGTCAATGTCCAATGCAAAAATCATCCTACAGACTGCTTTATTTGCAGCATGAATCTGACTGATATAGCGATGATCTGTAATATGGAGGTAATGCATATCCTTTTGGGAAATCTAACCGCGTCCAAGATGGCTCAGATGTCCCTACTCATGCTTTTTGACCTTTGTGCACATGCTTCAGCACTCTTGCCATCTGAATAGCATGACATCTAAAACCACTCTGATTTATATCTCTCTCCCTCCCTTTAAAGCAAGCGCTCAAAACTCACGTCTCACTAAACCGCAATCATCATGGTTACTTTTCAGATTTTGCATTGCCAAGAAGAGATTCTTCTTTGCTTTTTTTTTAGGCTCAAACTCTCCATCCTGTTTGACATCTGTAAGGTAAGACTTCTTTGTAACTCTGACCTTTGTAGCACAGTTTGTCAGAGGTTATGGTTTATTATCGTCTATTATGACACATCCATCATATTCATACACAGTAGAGGGCAGCAAATCAACACATATGTACGGACCCAAAGATCAGGTTTCTCTCACCCGAAGACATTCAGACTGGTTGCCAACGTTTATTTTTCTTTGCTGCCTGTTTCAAAGAAGAATGTGAAGTATGGGACTGGCTATATTTTCCGGCCCAGCGTTCCCTGTAACTGTAGATGGACCCGCAAATGACGGGTTTGTTTCAACATTGTGCTGTTGCTGTGGGGATTGCTCCAATTGCGGGTGCCGCTTGTGTTGTCCTGCTGGGGAAAATAAGAGGGGCTATTTTTAGGTCGATGTCAGTCTCTAGTAAGTTATAGCATTGAGGCAATGTCAAGGTGATGAATTAATTTACAAAGAATGGGGACCAGTGGGAGGTATACATTTGGCATAGATGTGGTGGAAACAAAAAGACAGAGGTTCTTTCATAGTAAGGTCATGTCACTCAAACAGTCCTGGAATAGCTTGGGTGTGAGACGGGGAAACACACCATAAAGTTTTTGACATGTTGATTTGCAGCTTGTTATCTCTTCAGGGCCTTTCTGGAGCAGGCTTGTGCACAATTCAGAATTTCAGAATTGGCCGCCATTCAATTCATGAGTTGGAATTTGAATTGAACTGACTCCGCCCCACAGGAAGTTGAATTTGAATTGGAGTTGGAATGACAGGAAGTGGAATTAAATTCATGGCAATTCAAAGACATTCCACACAGTCATACAACAGAAAGAATGTGTTGAATCTCACATACAGTTACATTAATTTTGTAATTTAATAGCATAATTTCATTACACATAACTAGTCACTCCTCAACCCTGCATACATTTTGTTCCAACATATAATGATCAAATTCTTGAAATAAATTACTCCCTCAATGTTTGATCAGTTTTGTTCAAAATGTTATTTTCATTTCAAAGTAATCAAATAACACAATGTAATCTGTACAAGTAGTTCAAACTAATATCATTTATAGAATATGTAATGCAATCATATCTGACATATATTGTAAAGCTTCATTGTTAAACACTTCACTTATGTATATGAATTTCTTTGAATTTGTATTGAATTGCAATTCTGCTTCCTTTAATTCAAATTCGAATTGTAATTCTAGATCCTGTTTTTGACATCAATTCAAATTCAATTCAAATTCAAGAATTGAATTGGAATTTAGGAGTCATTCTCAATTCAATTCTGAATTGTGCACAAGCCTGTTCTGGAGTGATGATAAGTCTTATCCCATGAGATTTACTTAACAGATAATAGTTGTTTAAAAGCAGGTTATACAATTAAACCATCTAGTTTTCTTTAAGGAGTTGCTAGTTGTTAACTTGGCAAATGTATTACATCGGATGCCCGTTTTCCACAAGTTGGGATGATTTTTATGGTCTTCATGAAATGTCTGCAACGTACTTTGGTTAAAATTCCTCAATGGTCTTGTAAAACAACACCCTTTTTACCTAGTCAAAACAGCTTTCAAGTGCAAGTCTCTTTAAATGATAATGAGCTTCTGCTGACCCCACCCCTCTCCTCCGTTTTTTTTTTTGTGTATTTGGTGGCCGGTTGCCATCAAAAACAAAACTAATCCACTGCATCCTCATGGAAAAAAAGCCTCTAATGTTCACTTTTACATCTAACTACAAAACACAACTGGCTAAAGGTGGAAATATGCAAATATGGGACAGTCTGTTAGCAGTTGTGGGCGGGGCCTGATCAGTATGATGTCATACTGCTCAGAAAATCAAAACAGCTTGCTAATTGAGGCTATTTAGGTTTTTTTGGGAATTGAAAAAAGGAGTGAATGGATTTTTATCATTGTAGGGTGGTTGTGTCCATGTAAAAGTCAATTTTGCAACCAAAGTCCCCTTTAAGTTTGTCTATAGATGTTATGTTCTTTCAGATGTGGACTTATTTAATATTTATTCAATGCTTATTAAGTATTAAATTTGCTTGATGCTTGTCATGTCATGGAAAGAACAAATAAATTATTAATTAGAGATCTGTACATGACTGAGACACAACAGACATTTTAGTATTTTACATTTTAGACTAAGTATTTTTCAGAACCTTGTCTACTTTTTAAAAAATAGTGAAAGAACGTTGGTTTTAGTTTTAACTTATATCAGGCAGCAGACAGTAGTATTTGTGTTTCTAAATGAATCAATGATTTAGAATTTGTATTAGTCCTGAATTAAACAGCGTTTTTGAATGAAATTCTCATAGAAACACATCCCTACTTACTCTAAAAGTATGTAATACATTTGAAAAGAAAAAGTAAATACTTTTGAGTGTGTATCACAGTAGACAAGTTTTGGGACATACAATCACATCATAAAAGCTGCTGTCAATTTGTTAAGTTGACAACCGCATTTACTTGCAGGTGTGAGTCTCGAAATGTTCCGTTCACTCTGCAGTTTACAGCGTCTCGAATACTGCCTGTATGAACGTGCAACGAGAGTCAAGCCCGTATTCCTTACCAGAAACCATTGCAACAGTACCAAAGTAATATGAAGAATGGCAACGTCCATAAAAAAAGTCTTATCACGTTCTGACACGACGAGAGTCCAATCGAGCCGCGAGTTCATCCATCAAACCTTCGTTAACCGACAGCTTTTATATTTGGGTGGAGCTGCGCGCAGAACGCAAAACTGACGGGAGCGGCTCCGCTAGAAACTGGGTATAAAACTTTAAGATGACAGATCATTTCTCCGTCACGGTAATACTGAAACCACACATGAAAACTTTAAAACACGGTAGACGCGCGTTTGTGCGGCAGAGCGGCTCTCTTGCATTGTATGGCCAGACACACAACTAGTTGTCCAGTCCTTTTCCATTCACACAGCGCGTGTGTTCCGATAATGCTGTGAATCATGAAAATTTACGGGTGTGAGTTAGATTACAGAATGCAGTTGTCACGGTCGTAACCCAGCAAACACATTTACGTTGTGGCGACGTCTGGGCAACGTTTTTTATAATGACAACGTCGCCATCTACGTGCTCGCAACCTTGTAACAACGTAGAAATGTGCACAAATGCGCGAAAAGGCTGTGGCAACGTTGTTGGGCGACATTCATCACCCAGGAGGCAACGTTTTTGCTACATGTATTTTTTCATGCCAGATTATAAATATTGCCTTTTCTGCGTGTTATATAAGGCACGGGATAAGTTTGTAAATCTTTTACATACTGTTTAATATTAAAAATCGTCCAATAATATTGTTCTTTTTAACTTAACATAAACTTTAAATAAAACTTATAAATGACATACAAATTCATATAATCAAACTTCATTTCAAACCAAACATTTCATACATACCAAGGATAGTATGTTATCAAGGCCTATATTTGGGGGAAATGCAATATATGATATATTTTACATATGTAAATATATTAAGTCAGTTTAAGTATATTAAATTACAAATTAAAAATCAAAGGCATCTGAGAACGTTTATTAAACAAAAGTAAAACAAGAAACAGCGGTCACTGGCCGATGAGGCGGACTCTGGACGGAAGAACACAGCGGACAGGTGAGCGTAGTCAAGGCAAGGCGGTAGGGAGAAAACAGTCTGAGAAACATCAACAAATCCAGAGGGCAGGGGCAAACGCTGAATCCAGTAGGCAGGCACAAGTCAACACCAAACACCAGAAAGGGTATCTAAATACTGAAAGAAATATAGTTCGCATTACACCAAACTCGACCTCAAACTAACACTCTGTATGTGAATAGCTATTCTGTTCATTCATTAACAGGAAAAATAAATCTCTCATTGGACATGAAAATTAAAGGATTTGTTTGGATATTTACATATTTATCTGAGAGAAATCAAAAAGCAATACTCACATAACGTTATCCTGTCTTGAAGAATAATAACGGCCCAACGGTCTGTTCAAATTTAAAATGCGCTTCGGAACAGTGACGAGTAAATGTCGTACAGTGGTTGTCCAGACAGCCTAAGCACAACATTCAGAGGTGACCCTGAACCATGGTAGAATGGCAACATTGTGACAACGTAGTAACAACCTGACGACACAACGTAGAACCAACAACCTTTTAGCCATGTTGTTACAATGTTGCTAAAAAGTTGGCTACGTTGAGGCAACGTTCTGTGTTTGTTGGGAAATAACTGTACTGTGTGTGAACGTAACCATATTAAGGACTGGACTGACAACCGTATTCTGCTGCTGTGTGAACGTGGCCTTTAAGTTGTTTTGGCCTAGTGTTACGTTCCCCTCCTATTAGTTTAACACAAGGATATAGGGAGCAATGGCTCAGGGGAGAGCAAGGCCTAAAATAACAAACAATTAACTAATTGTTGGAGCAGCTAACTTACCTCAAACACTCAAAAGAAAAGAAAAATAAGCAACATAAAACTTCCCTCAACTCCTTGACTGCACCAAAAACAGGGATGAAACAGTATTCAAAGAAAAAGGCACTCTGCCCTACACTTGGGTTATTTTTAATATTTTTACTCAGGTGCTGGGTAGTTTTTCTGCACTCTTAAAAAATGCTGGGTTGTTTTTGAAACCCAAATGATGGGTTCAGACTGTTGGCTCATTTTATTGGGTTATTTTTAATATTTTTACTCAGGTGCTGGGTAGTTTTTCTGCACTCTAAAAATGCTGCGTTCAGCCTGTTGGCTCATTTTATTGGGTTATTTTTAATATTTTTACTCAGGTGCTGGGTAGTTTTTCTGCACTTTAAAAATGCTGGGTTCAGCCTGTTGGGTCATTTTATTGGGTTATTTTTAAATAATTTTACTCTGGGGCTTTTTCTTGCTGGGTAGTTTTTCTGAGTTACACCTGAGTTACACTTCCCTTTTAACTTACACCAATATACAGAAAGTTATATAAGATATAATATAAGAATAAATATTATCTCCAGACACAGTTTACCACAAAAGCACTATTAGCCGCTTGCTAAGTATATTTGCAGTATTATTTGCAGTCTGCATCATAAACAGGTCTGTCAATCATCCGGTCACAGTTAACAGTGGCTTGTTTCTCTCTTGAATGAATGTGTTTTACATGAATTAGATGAATGAATTATAAAATGACTCACTCATTTTTTAATTCAGAACGGCATACTGGCATTTCTGGGTTTTCTTTTATGTGACAGACATTGTAAGAGTAGTATGCCATGAGTCAGTGTTTTTTAGAATGACTCTTGAGTGAATGATTCAAATGACACTAATGAAGACACTGGCCACCTATTTGGCAAAACAAAAAGATTCACTGAAAAATCCTACCACACTCTAAAAATGCTGGGTTGTTTTTTTTTTTTACCCAAAAGTTGGGTTCTGCCTTTTGGGTCATTTTATTGGGTTATTTTTAATATTTTTTTACCCAGGTGCTGGGTAGTTTTTCTGCACTCTAAAAAATGCTGGGTTCAGCCTGTTGGGTAATTTTATTGGGTTGACCTACCTATTGCTGGGTCATAAAAGTAACCCAATGTTGAGTAGTCTGTGCCAGACCTGTTAAAACTGTTTACATTTGTCAGCGGTCATTTTGTTCTGTCCTGAGAGAAAACTGACTGACGGGAAACTTCCTGAATTGAATTAAGGTTTGTATTACATTGTATTCCTTTCCAATTATCACTGTATAAATAGAAAACCGTTTGTAGTCTCACTTTTTTCCTTTTTTTGTTTAAATGCAGCATTCACTGGATCTACACTTCAGGGCCATGGCTGAAACCCTGTCCAATATTTACCCAGCACAGGGTTGCTATAACCCAGAAATGGTTGTTTTAAACCCAGCAACTATTGAAATTTGGTGTTAGTTGTTGTTTGTTGGGAAAATTAGTGTTGAGCTAGCCTTAAACATCTAATAAATGTTGCTGAAAGGCAAACATGTCATCCATACCACCACTTTTCATGAAGTAGAAGGGTTATCGAGCGGTCAAGCTCTATGGAGAGTGAACATCCATCGCTCCACACTGTGAGTTTCTACACCATCAAATGACTTCAAACAAACTGCTGTCCCCAGCCCTACTCGCTCACACTCACACTCACTCTCAGCTGTCTTATCTCCCAGGCAATAAGTCCCCTTCCCACAGCTGTTATCATGCGATGGCATATTGACGTGAGGACACAGTATGGCTGGTGCTCAAAATAAGCCCATTGGAAATTGTTATTGGCGTTTGTGTGTTGGGTACTTTCCATACAGGCCTGTTTTGCAGTTTGCAGTTCTCCCAGCTTTGGACTTTCTGTTGTTCTCACTCCAATTCACATGATCTTTGAGGCATTTGACTAAAGTGCCATTATAGTAGGAGGTCACTGTCTTGGGGTGGTGAAATTTGTGGTCACTGAGCAGCTGGAGGTAAATGGGCAGCAGCTGGATAATCTCTACTCTTGTTTTCTTCATGCATTTGTGTGTTGGTTGGCTTTGCGATCAAGTACCTTTTGATCAACACCAGTGTGGCTTCCCCTTAAGCTTTCCCCTTTCAAATCTCTTCCTTTGGGAGTCACATTCTTATTTTCATAAGTCATTGGGCTCTTTTCATGAAAGACATATTGCATGACTCATATCTAGTGATTTACGATCACATTTTATTTATTGGCATTTGCCTTTTATAAAAGAGTATAATATAGAGCAGACTGGATTGTGAAACAGTTTTTAAATGTTTTGCAACAGGTTTCTTATGCTTATCACGGCTGTATTTATGTGATATAGTAAAAACAGCAAAATTGTAAATTTTTTAAATTTTAATTTAATTTAAATAAGTGTTTTCTGTTTTGATGCATTTCAAAATTTTATTTATTCCTGTGATGGAAAAGCTGATTTTTCAGCATCATTACTCCAATCTTGAGTGTTACATGATCCTTCAGAAATTATTCTAATATGCTGATTGGTGTTAAAGAAATGTTTGAGGTATAGTGTTTGTTCGTCACTTATTGATCAAAATATGAAAGAGTTGAAGTTGAAACTGTGGGACAGTGTTTTTCTGCTGTCACATCCTAAATTATTTGCATGCAGTGATTTGAATGCAGTGGATACATGTTTTGAACATACACCTAAATACATCAGTGTCTTCAACTTTGGACTCAACGCTAAGTAGCATTAGGGAGCTATGAGGACCCAGGATCAAGTTTTGCTAGCTGGCTAGAGGGTCTTTTATCACAGCAGGAGAACAACAGCTGTGTCTCTTCTTTTATATTCCTGCGTTGAAAACATTTGCCACTGCCAGTGTATTAAAGGCAATGGCGAGAGAAAGATTCACGGTCAGCTGAAAACCATCTTGTCTGGCACTGGATTGTTGATACTGGCTGATTTGATGGAATACTGAGTCAGAACACAGTACAGATCAACCCCACAGATCAACTTTATTTGACACCAAACTTTGCTGTGAGCACTTAGTCTTTTCTGTTCAATAGAACTGTCCGTCATTAAGATATTCTCTGCTGCAAACACCATAATGGCAAAGCAAAAAACAGTTTTTTTTAACATCTTTGCAAATTTATTAAAAATAAAAAACTTTAATGATTCCATTACACAAGTATTCATAACCTTATCTGGGATAGATGAAATTTAGCTCAGGAGCTTGTAGATGCATTTGTGCGTTAGCTCATATTGCTTGTAGATGTTACTACACTTAGTGAGTTAACCTGTGGCAAATTCAATTGAATGGGTATGATTTGGAAAGGCACACACGTCTTAATAAAAGGTCCAACAGCTGAAAATGCATATCAGAGCAAAAACCAAGCCCTAAGGTAAAGATACACTGCCTGTAGAGCTCTGAGACAGGACTACATCAAGCCACACATCTATTTTTTCAAGACTCAATCCTCTCTTAAGTGAAGACAAATGTAAACACACTAGTAATTTGCAAAAAAGCACATAAAGGACCCTCAGACTGTGAAACAAGGTTCTGTGATCCGGTGAACCTCAATTCCATGCATCACGTTTAAAAGAATCCGAGCCAAATCCCAAATCCAATCCCAAAAGTAAAGTGTGCTGGTAGCAGCCTCGTGCTCTGGGGCTGTTTTTAAGTGGCAGGGACTGAGGGACTTGTCAGAGTAGAAGAAAAGCTCAATGCACCAAAATATTGAGATAGTCATGAAAACCCAGTCCGGAGCATCTAGAACCTCAGATTGGGCAGAAGGTTTACCTTCCAACAGGACAATGATCATAAGCACACAGCACAAGTGGCTTATAGATAACTCTGTGAATGTCCTTAAGAGGCCCAACCAGACCCTGGGCTTGAACAATTTCTCGAGAAACCTAAAAATGTCTGCCAGACCCCATCCAAGCTGACAGAGCTTAATTGTGAAGAGGTGAGGAGAAGAATGGCAGATAATTGCCAAATGTTGAAATGCAAATCTTGTTGCATCATGCCCAAAAAGACTTGAGACTTGTAAAGGTGCTTCAACTAAGTACTGTAAAATAAATGAAGGGGTACGAACACTTTCACAAGGCACTGTAAGTGTGTGAGTTGTTTACATACTTTTTAAAATTAGTCTTTGGATTAACGGCATTGTATCATTCATTCAGACTGAGTCGCGAATGCGAAAAGCACACAAACACGAGGATGGATTTATCTCATGAACCAATCACAGCCAAACATAACCAGATAAATCCAATTATATCGCGATGGAAGCATTGCCTCCTCTCAGTGATTTTCCCACATTCATTCTCAATTACCCCCACCAAACTCACCACAAGCTTTAGGGGGTCTGTTAAAACTCAGTGGGCTCAGGGTAGACAAGAGCGATGCGGATTCCTGCTGTAACTTTACCTGCTGGTGTCACTGTTGGACAATGTTTCTTTAGAAAAACGAGTGATTTATACACGTTTTAAAATGTCATATTTTGTAATATTGGCGTTGTTTTATTTTTGTACTACACATTTATTTCTCATCCAACATTTTAAGGAGGCACTGCCTCCTTTGCTTCCTCAGAGGAAACGTCTCTGATAGATACATTATACCAAACTATTTTTTCTACATTTGTTTTTAATTTAAATTTCAGCCATTTAATTAACCTTTTTATTGAAGTTTTCAAACAATTACATCACCCAGACATTGCTAATTACATTTTTTATTCATTTTGTAATAGCTTATTATATCTAGAATAATATGAGTGCCACATCACTGTTTCCACTGTGTAAATGAAAGGCTCAAAGCTGTCATCAAAGGAATGAAGCAGAGTTTTCATGAGGCGAGTCGGTCAAGGGTTAATAAACTTCTATATGAGTAGCCTATATGTGCATGTGTGCATATGACAGACACTTGAGGACAGGCACTTAAGAACTGTGGACAGTGTGTCAAAAGGTCGGGGGTGTTTGTGAGGATCACCTACCAAACTGTAGGCACAGCACTGTAAACACACAGCAGGCCTGCTACAGTCTTTTTCATTTATTCAACTCCAGTGTATGCTACAATACTGTTTCTCAACTGACCCATCCCTCCTTCTATTTGTTTTTCCATGCAAACCAGTAATGCAAGTCAATAAAACCATTAAACTAATAAAAATTAGGCAGCTGTCTAACCACTCTTGTTGCCTCAGTCTTGCATGCTACGGCAAATTTCAGATTTCCTTACCATGGCCATTTTAAATCTGTCCCAGATTCGCTCTGTCATGTAAAAGATGATTTAGGCCTGGTGTGAATGATGAATCTACGGATGTTGATATTTATCACACATTTTGTAGGCTACATACTGAGACTGCAATATCCCTTTCAGTTGCACAGCTGTGAACAATAGAGCTTATATAAAGGTCTCTGCTGGCCTTCATATACCTTATGACAATGACAGCCATGAGCACTGCAATGGAAAAAAGAAACCATATGTCCAAACAAATGGACATTTTTCTGCCATGTGGACTTATGTAAACACTCATGTAACTTCCATTCTGAACTGCTCTCAATTTATAAGTTTGATGACTGACAATGACTACTTAAATATGAAATGAACCACCATAGTACAAATGTTAAATAATCTATTGCATATACGTCCAGTCATCAAAACATTACAGATGTTTTATACTACGGGGCTGTTGAATGCTTGAATCTGATTGGCTGATGAACGTTCTAGATTATTTGCATTATTTTCAGGGAAATGCACAGCGAACGTAGTTCCAGGCAGCTTTTGACCGCATTACATGTCTATATTACTTCGCCACACGATTTCAGTTATTTAAAGGTCCTTACAGCCCCAAACAGCAAAATATCCAAAACCCACAATGACACCGGCCAAACTAATTTTATCAAACGTTTTTATCCTGTAAACAACAGGATAAAAACGACAGATTATTTCCATGTTTTTTTCCACAATATTACGTTTTATTATGTACGGGAAGCACAAACTCTATTTCTCTCGCTTTCTCTCACTCACAGACGCACACCATAGACTGTAAGAAGCACACACATACAGTTAGCATTCACGCTAATGTTGTTAGCGCTGCTCTGACGATTAACAACATAAAAACGACATGACAATTCTTACACGTGAGGTAACAACGGCGTGGTCTTGAAGAAAATGGACTTAAAGTTTAACTGTTAGTAGAGACGATGCTGCCAGTCACCTTTGAGAGACACTTGAGAGAGGTAATTCATGCACTTGATCTCTCTCTCCCTCTCTCTTTCTGTCTGTCTGCTTGTCTGTCGGTCTGTTTAAACTTCATTATTAACAGCATTAGTTTGCTATGAACGGCTCAAGCGTCGTTACTAGGTCTAAAACGACGGTTTGGAACTAGCAACGAAGGGTTGGATGAGCTGCGTAAGAAATCAATCCTACTCACAATAGCATTTTAAGGATAAAAGCGGGACGAATGTCTTGAAATATATCATCTGATCGATGTCTTGAGGTGTGGTGACCGTAGAATAAGTGGAATAATTGACTTCGATTAGAATTCTACAAAAATAATGCACACCTGAGGTGTAACGGCATCACCACCTTGGCTGTGCATTATTTTCTTAGAATTCTACGGCCTGTCGTCAATTATTCCTTCCATAAATGACAGAAACTGCAGTAAATTACTGTGCTTAGTGTTGGGGAAGCTATACTTTCAAACTTTTCAAATATAAAACTACAAAATTTAGCTTGACAATAATTTCTAATTTAATCACAGACATTTGAGATAATTCATGAATTCAGATGAAATTCAAAAAGATACATTGAAAAGATATATTTATAATAAATATGATTAAAATAATAGATTTAATGTATAAACCTGAATTGAGACACATTTTAATATTCTGCTATAAATATAAAAGGCCTAAAATCTCTCATAAATATTAGAATCAACACTTTAATCTGAAGAAAGAATTCACTAAAATGAATCGGACAGTGGAACGTGGAGTCTGACTCATTTGCGCGAATCGGTTCAAACGGAACGGCTCGTTCAATAAACCGGTTCAAAAACAGATTCCATGGTTCTTTTACGTCTTCACGTGGACCGCACCCGCCGTCTAAACATTTATGGACCTTTTCACGTTTACGGGTTTCTCAACAGGGGAAGTCATCGACTCGTCGTAGTTGGGCAAACTTATTTAGTACTGAATTTGAAACAAATATATTAGCACAAATATATTTTTGCATTACCATTTGCTCAAAAAAGAAAAACTTCACGATAATGTATTCACGACTTTCAAAAAAAAAGGGACATAAATAGAGAGAGACTGGTAATGGCAGTCAGAAGAGAGAACAATATCAAATTACCGCTGTATTACGCTGCGTTCACGCCATGTTGTTATTACCATGAATGTTGACATCCTCGGACTCGGAATTATGCATTTCTAATGCACTATCAACGCTAAAATAATCTAAATCTGTGGCGATCAGGTAATAAAAGTCACAACTCTCAGAGAATTTCCAGGTAATTTTTTTTAACGCCTTAGTTATTAATTTTCTGTGAATGTGCGAGACTTCCACTTAATTAGCCTCTGTAGGTAAATAAGGAGAAGAATAAAGCACAGTTAAAGGTAAAACTGTTTGCAGTGTGTTCATAATTAAGATAATAAAATAAAAATAATATGGTAAGACACACCAGTTTGCAATATCAAGCAGTAGTTTGCAATAAACAAGCTGGTTTATGCAGATAAAAACAGCTGGAAGCATGACACCGGAAGCCAGACACATTAAATTTACAAATGTCCACGCCTGCTCTTACGGCGAAAACAAGGCGGATAAGGTGTAATTACGAGTTCCAGGAGGACGTGAATGCTTTTTACAAGTTGGAATCTTGTAATTATGGTAATTACGACATGCTGTGAATGCACCTTTAGAAACGCCCTTGCATTAGTGTTTTTTTTTTTTTGTAATTTGATGCAAAAGTAATATAATATGTAGTGTTCTAAATATACATACATTTTTTAAATAAAACATAAAAAGCTTTCGAGGATTTACCATGCTGATAGCTGCTGAAACGCGTCATCACAGTCTTGTGAAAAGGGTCCATAAAATCATATGTAGGCACATATTGGTGTTTATTTACAAAGTCTATAAAGTTTTATTAATAATATAAAGATGTTTATTAGATTTTCATGTCCCAGTTTAGCTTGAAGTCATGATATAGCTCATAAAATCTAACTGTTAACTTCAGCCCAAACTGCTGTCATCGTGTGCAATGGGAAGTATGGTAAACAGCTACAAGACACTGACTTGGTAACCTATAAACCTATAAACAACATGGTGACAGAAGAAGACAGCTACAGTAGCCTACAAACAGGTAAATATTAATTTTTTTCCCCAAAATACAGCTTGTTTTAAATATTATTCTGTAACCGTTTGCTGTATGTTGTACTTTTTACACCGTGAAAAAAAAGCATGTATTACCTGACATAGTCGGGTTGTCCGAAAGAGCACCATTGAGTCGTTGACGTGTTAATTTGAGAATCACTAGGATTGATTCAGTCGTCAATGAATCATTGAGATAATTTTATAACCTGATAAAAGGTGTTAAGTTACTGCTGTTTAACCCTTAAAGACCTCTTAAAGTTTTAGTTTTTCTAGCAGTCAGTATCAAGCCATTATCCTAGGGTTCACATATATCATTAATTCTTTAATTTTTAAATTAATTTAACTGAAATATTTATATATTATATTATTGTTTAATTGTTTAATTAAATGAGCTTTATTCATATCAGTCTGGCTGCCGCTTAATTTAATCTTGTGTGCTTTTTCTGTTTTCCTATTGTTTTTTCTTTTTCTGATGGTTGAATGACACTCAGGTTCCAAACGTTCTGTAATCCTCAGAAAAAATATGTAATGTAAAATAAATGCATCCTTTAAAGGCTTCTGTTTCTCAGGTTAGGAGTGTAAAATGATCTAACTAAAACTAAATTTAAAAGCATTTATCATGGTCAAAGCTGTATGCATGATAGATCTGCATTCAGAGAAAGCCTCTTGTAAGCTCTTTGTCATGGAAATGTTGATCTATCCAAGTCAAACTTTATTAAACATAAAAAGATTGATATTTTATTTACAGGCATCTAAATAGAAATCGAGAAACTTTGCCTATTATCTGTCATTAAGGATTGCAGAACATTATCGTTATGCTTGATATGTGGAAACGGATGGCTTTGTATATGTATTTCTTGATATTATATTGATATCTCTTTCATAACCCAGAGTACTTTTCTGCTCTTCCTTACTCACTGCATTGGCATGCCACATCTTATTAAAATAAACTCTCTTCTGGACACCCACCGTGGCAACAAGGGCTTTAGCAATGAGTCACATTTCTTTCAAGGCTGACCAAACCGCATTAGCCTTCAGCACCATGAGAGAAACCTTAGTTTATAATTGAGATGCCAACTATTGCAGATCTACTACTTAACATCCACAGTGTCCTTGGTTCTCATATCCCTTCCCAACATCTTTGTTGGTTTAGAGTTATTGCGGAATTATTGCAGGTTCAATCCGGGTGCAGCTGTTCACTATTTTGTTTTATTTCAAAATACTTATGTTTTCAAAGAATTTGATAGTTTTATATATTAAAATCGATTAAAATTGATAATTGATATATTTATTTTTTGTATACTTTAATATACTGAGTTTCTAGAGAACGGTGTTTCTTTTGGCCATTTTAAAACCCAAAATTTCTGAGTATGCACTGACATTTTCTACTGTGCTTTTAATAGAAACTGTCTCTCAAATATCAAAGCTGCACATTGCAAAGATTTTTTAAGGATTATGTAGTGTTTTCTTAGCTAAACCAAGGAATTGCTGCTGACAATGAAAAAAATATATATATTTTAAGTCTTCAAATAAAAACAGGCATGTGTATACATCTTCATTTTCCGTCCCTGAGTTCATAATGTATTGCTAAACAAAGCCATGTGTGTTACATTTATCGTTTAAATTTTTTCAGACCAGGTTACGTGTTTCTAAGCCATCTAGAATAATAGATGCCAGCAGAATAATAAATAGCTGCTTCTAGCTGGCACACAATGCAGTAAAAGTAGTAGTTGACATGTAGATGACGCTGTGCAAAGGGTTTTTTCTTCAGTTTGTGCTTTATTCAAACCAGAAGCAAGTCTTTCCCATATCCAGAAAGATTCTGCCATCTTCGAGGGGGTCTGAAACAAAATCAGTCTGATCAAATAAAATGATATAACCATCAAATCCGGATTGCAGAAAGTCACTGCTGCAGATATTTACAATATATTTTTTTTGTTCATATGACTCACCATCAACAAACAAAACTAAATTTGCTTACCACACCAAACCGTTTAAAATATATATGCACATCTGAAACCAGATCCACATAAATGCGATGCAAGATTGTGACTCAGCAGGCTAATAGAAACCATTGTATTCCTGTGCGTGACAAATATAATCTAAAGAGCAAAGAACAAACGGCTTTAAATATAATTTATGACTAAGATCAGTGGGGAGTTGCTGCCTAGGAGGTTCTTTCAGGAGCAAGTAATATGCTAATATTCATTGATATCCCCCGACTTGACTTTGGCAACTGTGTCATTTTTGCAAAAGAGCATTTTTTAAATTTAATTCTGGTGTGCACTAATTTCCATAGCAGATTGTTTTGTGTACTGAAGGATTAGTTGACTAAAGGTAGGGCGGAATCTGGTCATAAAAATGGAATAACGTGGAAAGTCACAGAATTTTGGATAAACTAGGGTCTGTGAATATTAAGCTGCCAAAAACTATTTAAATGTTTAAATGAATCCTGCATGTTCGTTTGTGATTGTTTGGCGCAGACACATGGTTTCGTATGGAAGCCCATTTCTGCCACATAAGTACATTTTTTTTGATTATGACATACTTTAGTCATATTAAGTCGAAATGATGACTTACTAGTCTAAATTATGACTTAAAAAGTCTAAATTATGACTTTAAAAAAGTTCAAATTATGAGATATAAAATCGAAATGAGTACTTAAGTATTAATTATGAGATAAAAGCTGAAATTATGACATAAAAAAAATCTAAATTATGAGATGAATTATGACTTCAGTGACAGTTACGAGATAAAAAAGTCTAAATTATTATTTAAAAAAAGTCTAAATTATGACTTTACAAGATAAAAGTTGAAATTATGAGATAAAAAGTCTAAATTATTACTTAGGTCATGATTACGAGATACAAGTTAAAATGACATTTTTGACGAAAGTTTTGACGAAATTATGAGATAGTCTAAATTATGACTTAAAAAGTCATAATTATGAGATAAAAAGTCGAAATGAGTAATTAAGTCTTAATTACAAGATAAAAGTTAAATTATGACCAAAAAAAAAAAAAAAAATTATGAGATAAAAAGTCTAAATTATTGCTTAGGTCATGATTACGAGATAAAAGTTAAAATTACATTTTTGACGAAAGTTTTGACGAAATTATGAGATAGTCTAAATTATGACTTAAAAAGTCATAATTATGAGATAAAAAGTCAAAATGAGTACTTAAGTCTTAATTACAAGATAAAAGTTAAATTATGACAAAAAAAAATCGAAATTATGAGATAAAAAGTCTAAATTATTGCTTAGGTCATGATTACGAGATAAAAGTTAAAATATCATTTTTGACGAAAGTTTTGACGAAATTATGAGATAGTCTAAATTATGACTTAAAAAGTCATAATTATGAGATAAAAAGTCGAAATGAGTAATTAAGGCTCAATCCCAATTCTACCCCTTACCCCTACACTTAGCCCTACCCCTCCGTTTGGCGCGTTCACGTGAAGGGGTAGGGGTGTCTCATTTCTCTTTTGGTTGGAGGGGTAGGGGTAAGGGGAAGGGCCAGATAGCCCTCCAAATGAAGATTTTTCAGGACCTCACTTCAAACGAAGGGCTAAGAGAAATTTCCAACATGGCTGCTCACTCGAGCAAGCAGACTCGTAAATATAAGTAATTTTTGCCTTTAATAAGGATTTTCATGACAATGTTTCATATATGTATATTACCTTCAATCTTGTGTTTGTGTTTATGGTGTTGTTTTGTAAATAAACGTTTGCAAAAAAATCGCTAAAGTTTGCTAGCAGATAGCACTGATTGCACGATATTACAAAATATATTTTTATGTCATATACACTTGACTGCATGTTAGAAACATGAAAGACCAGTGGCACGGCAATTTACAACGGTGGTGTAGTGGATGGTGTACGCAGGTATATGGTGTATACACACTTCCACTTTTTAAATCCCCTCTGATGCGCATTATTCAGTGTCCTGCATTCGCCAAAATCATGGCAGTCCACCACATCCAGTCATGTGAATAAATGTAAATTTTCGCTCAAAACACCCAATAAAGGCAGTGATGATGCAGTCAGGACCGTGGAGCCGGCTTGCTTTGAAAT
Organism: Garra rufa; assembly: GCF_049309525.1. Lineage (NCBI taxonomy): Eukaryota > Metazoa > Chordata > Actinopteri > Cypriniformes > Cyprinidae > Garra > Garra rufa. The sequence continues at coordinate 16,297,157 of NC_133369.1, read as the reverse complement.
GTATTTGATGATTGCGCCTAATGCACCTGCACCCGATACGTCTACCGCACCAGTAATTTAAATCAGTACATAATAATAAAAACGATACCTTACAAATAAAAATAAGCTGATTTTTACGATCAGAAATTTCTTAAACCAGTGAACCCCTGTAAACATTTTAGTCCAAGGATCCAGAAAACGAACGCGTTCAAAGAGAAAGTTGAAAACGAAATTCATAAATGAAGCATATACTTCTCCAGGCACCACTACACTGATTAGCAATTTGCCGCGCATGTGATAATGCGTTGTTTGTTTTGCTTATGGCCACATGTGAATGAACGGTGCGTACACCGTACATTTGTACTTTTTGAAACATGACAACATTTTGACATCTTGGAATGAGTGATAAACATCTGCGCATGACATGTCCTCTGACGTAACATTAGGAACTAGCGACAACGTATGATGACGTATAACAGTGTTGTAGTGGTGTCCCATTTCTTAGGGGAAATATTTTAGCCCTTCCCCTTTACACTTTGTTTCATAGGGACAAGGGGAAGGGGCGAGGGGTAGGCGAAGGGGTAGAAAATAGAATTGGGATTGGGCCTAAGTCTTAATTACAAGATAAAAGTTAAATTATGACAAAAAAAAATCGAAATTATGAGATAAAAAGTCTAAATTATTACTTAAGTCATAATTTCCGAGATAAAAGTTAAAATGACATTTTTGACGAAAGTTTTGACGAAATTATGATATAGTCTAAATTATGAAATAAGTCATGATTACGAGATAAAAAGTCTAAATTATGACTTAAAAAGTCATAATTATGAGATAAAAAGTCGAAATGAGTACTTAAGTCTTAATTACGAGATGAAAGTTAAAATTATGACAAAAAAAATCGAAATTATGACTTCAGTGATAATTACGAGATAAAAAGTCTAAATTACAAGATAAAAGTTAAAATTATGAGATAAAAAGTCAAAATTATTATTTAAGTCATAATAAGAGATAAAAGTTAAAATGATATTTTTGACTACATTTTTGACGAAATTATGAGATAAAGTCTAAATTATGACATTAGTCATGATTACGAGATAAAAAGTCAAAATTATGACTTAAAAAGTCATAATTATGAGATAAAAAGTCGAAATGAGTACTTAAGTCTTAATTACGAGATGAAAGTTAAAATTATGACAAAAAATTTTTAATTATAAATTATGACTTCAGTGATAATTACGAGATAAAAAGTCTAAATTATGACTTTAAAAAGTCAAAATTATGACTTAAAAAGTGATCATGGGGAAAATGACATTTGACCGAACCCAGTGTCAAACCTTCATACAGGGTTTAACAGCATTTTATGGGAAAGAGCCTCATGATTTGACAATGGTGTCACTTGTCTCCCCAGCTGCTTTGGAAAGCTGGAAGCTTTGCGTTCAATATTTTTGGGACGTCCACCATCCTCTCTTCGCTTGCCCACTCTAAGCGGGAGCCAAGAGTCAAATGGAAATTAGGTGAATGCATTTGAAATCAGAGCTGTCAAATATGTTGCATGTTTGTGTTTGCCGCGTGCAAGTGCTGGCAGGGGGCAAAACGGTGTGAATGGTTGTGATACGTGTGTGTAAAATGAGATCTGCATAGACAGAATGGTAGCACTCCATTCGCTTAACTTTGAAAGGCACTAAATAGCCAGAAGAGCAAATCTGGATCTGGTGAAACGGAGACAGAAGCATGAACAGTGCATCCATTCAAACTAATAATTTGCCCTGGCACCATTTTTAAAGGCTTGAAAATGAGATCATTGAGTTTTGGTGTGTGAGGGAAGGTGAACAGAATATTTTAAAAACAGAAGGTGATATTCAAGATCTTTTTAAAATAAACTTTTAGTTTATATATTTTTAATTAAATTAAAGATTTATCCAGTTTATCCTTTGGGAAGCCTGTTTTCCTTCTTAAGGTTGTTGATGTAGGGACATTAAAGAGCCATGCCATGTTTTCTCTGCTTGAGGAATGAGGATTTGAAGAAACACCTTGTGCTCTAAACCCACCTTGTTCCATGCACCTTTGGCCAGCGGAAGCCAAAATCAGTGGTATGGAAAGTGCTGAGTTCAAGCCTTCAAACTTAAGCTTTTGGTCCAGGACTAACAAAAATGGACCACAGTATTATGCACACTGGAGAAAGGTGCCCTGCATTTTGCCTGACCACCCTCATAAAGGTAGATCTTCCATGTAGAATATGTTCCTCGAAGAACATTGCTGTCAGCCAATCAGATTTTACTGTTTTCACAAGCTCAGCAATATTCCGGTATTTTTCCACTCATTTCATTTTTTTTTTTTTCCATTACCATGTCCCTTTAGAGGCTTCACAGTCTCAACAATTGTTTTGTACATTGCAAGGGACTTTTTTCCATTGAAGCAGCCTTTTGTTTGCCTAATGGGTGCTTAGAGCTAAAAACATATTTTGAGCCAAATGCCATTTGACTAGTCGATATATATTAGAACTTCTTGCAGCAGACAGTGAAAAATGTAACCTAGTTTATTTCTGTATTTGGTAAAACATCTGCTATAACATAATGAAGCCACAGTAGCTTTGTGTAAGAGTGTATATACGGAATGTAAATTATCACGACAGGATGAAGTCTACACGGTCTGAGTAACAGATAAACAAGGTGTTAATTAGCATAATTTTTTCTTTTCTTTTTTTGTCAGCAGTATGACGATAATGACGCATATTCTAATAAATACCGTATGAGTCTTTGAGGTTTTGCCTGTTCTGTTGAGAGGGAAACCATTATTTTCGGTTAAGTAACCAAATGTGAGCAGGAATAAAATCCAGATGGGCTTCTTGGACTTTGTTTCCATACTTGGGTTTTTGGCTATCGGTGACAGCAAAGGGAGTGTGCGAGAAAGGAGAAAATTTGTAGTTTAATCTCTGCTGTTACATAACTGAACTGTCTGAAGATGTGCCCGAGAAACTTAACTCTAACACAAATGTGAGCAAAGCTAATGAGCGTATCATTTTGATTATTATAACAGTGATTTACCTCTTTAGTCAAGTCACTACTACTCTTAATCTGTGGTTTAATTTCTTATTACTTATCTTATGTAAAGTCTGCATGCATGTAATTCTATCTAGACACACTCTTGCTTTGCTTTGATGCAAAACTGCTTTTACTTTCACGTTTCATTCTCTGAAAGTAATGGTAGTAAACTCATGGGGTGTTGTATTACCCTCGGAGTGATGTACTCCATGATCCAAAAGGGAATATGTTCTACATTGATGTTTCATTTAGTTTTTATGTTTTACTGTGTGGTTAGCTGCACTCATAACTGATTACTTGCAGAGCGTAGATTGTTGAAATTTAAGTAGATGCTTACCATGCTCTGGTTGTGACTAGTCAGTTGTGACTTTCTGCGGTCAGATATTTTTGTATAATGATGAATAAACTGTATGCAATTTACAACTGTCCCTGGCAACTAGTCTCTTACACTTTATTAGTTTCATGTGTCTCATATATTAAATTAGTATTTCAGGACTGTTTATTTATTTATTTTGCATCATACAGTCTCGCACGTCTGACTTTCTTCTCAGAATTGTGAGATATAAACTTGCAATTGTGAGTTAGAATGTCAGAATTGAGAGATAAAAGCATGCAATTCTGAGAAATGAAGTCAGAATTGCATGATATAAACTGACAATTGCACATTATAGTCAGAACTGCGAGATATAAACTCCCAAATAAGACTTTTTTTCTCAGAATTGCATGATATAAACTCACAATTGCGAGTTATAAAGTCAGAATCTTATAAAGTCACAATACTGACTTTTTTTTCTTAGAATTTCAAGTTTTTATCTCACAATCCTGATTTTATAACATGCAATTGCGAGTTATTAAGTCAGAATTGTGAGATATAAACTCACAATTCTTAGAAAATATCAGTCTTTTATTCCTCTCAGAACTAGACTGTATAGCTCGTAATTGCGAGAAATTGTGAGAAGAAAATTCAGAATTGTGAGATATAAACTCGCGATAAAAGTTTGTTTCACAATTGATTTTACAAGTCACAATTGCACGTTTATATTACACAATTTTGACTATAACTCACAATTGTGAGTTTATATGACACAATTTTGACTATAATTCGCAATTGCGAGTTTATATCACACAATTCTGACTTTAACTCGTAGTTGCGAGTTTATATCACACAATTTTGACTATAACTCGCAATTGCGAGTTTGTCGCGCAATTTTGACTTTATAACTCACAGTTGTGAGTTTATATCACGCAGTTCTGACTTTAAAACAAGCAATTTTTGAGTTTATATAACTCAGTTGTGAGTTTATATCACAATTCTGACATTATAACTTGCAGATGTGAGTTTATATCACAGAATTCTGACTTTAAAACAAGCAGTTTTTGAGTAAATATTACACAATTGTGACTTTCTAACTTGCAGTTGTGAGTTTATATCATGCAATTTGGACTTTATAACTCGCAGTTGCGAGTTTATATCACGCAGTTCTGATTTTATAACTCACAGTTTCAAGTTTATATCATAAAATTTTGATTTTATAACTCGCAATTGTGAGTCAATATCTTGCAATTCTGACTTTATAACTCGCAGTTAATGTCACAATTCTGAGAAAATAAGTCAGAATTGTGAGATAAAAAGCAATAACCGCTTAGATTTTTTTTTTTTATTTCAGTGGCGGAAATGGGCTTCCAAACATAAGTAATCTAAGTGTAAAAACGTAAATAAATAATCATGCACAATTAAATATCCTTTATCCAAAAGCTTTCTGACCCTGTATAGACAGCAACGCAACTACAATGTTCAAGGCCTAGAAAGGGAGTAAGGACATCATTAAAATTGTCCATGTGACATCAGTGGTTCAACTTTAATTATATGAAGCTATGACATAAGTGTCCAAACCTGAAATTAGCTCCAACCCTAATTAAACACATCTTAACCAGCTAATCAGGGTCTTTAGACTCACTAGAAACTTCCAGCGCATTAAAGACTGAAACGGAAGAGAAGAAATTGTTGAATAAAGTTGTTATTTTGGTTTTCTTGTAGCTTCATAACATTAAGGTTGAACCACTGATGTCACATGGACTATTTTAACGATGTCCTTACTACATTTCTGGGCCTTGAACATGGTAGTTTTGTTGCTGTCTATACAGGGTATATTGTGCATCCCTGGACTGAAGTGTTTTAAACTGGATTTTTAATTTGTGTTTGTGCTTCTCGGCCAAAGCTTATTTTACTGAATATTTATTTTATTTTTTAATGTCAGCTGTAAAACGCAACAATCTGAATGGTATGTCTGCAGCCTCACAGCCTGTGTGCTCATATATTCCTGAACAATTATCAAATGTGAACTTTAAACATGCCGCCAAGCAGTCAGTCACACAACAAGCATAAACCCAGTCCATACAAAACAGCTGCACACCCTCAGAGCAAATATTGTGCACATGTGAAGTCACAGTTGATGAGATTCTGGGAACATATTACTCTAGAGACCTAGTGGTTCACTCAAACAGGTATCTATATATATTCGCTTGTTGATGTGCAAATTGTGCAGTGTAGCTTACAAATTAAGTTTAGTAAATCATATGATGCACAGAAAACGTCTAGGTTACGTAGGTAACCCTCGTTCCCTGAAGGAGGGAACGGAGACGTTACATGGGAACTCGCTTTGAGAGACCGATCATCTCTGAGCCTTATATAAAAAAGGCCAATTACAAATTGGCGAGTGGACGTGCGCGCCGGCCACGCCCCCGTACATACGGGTATATAAGATGGCCGCGCGCATCACTCATCAGGTTTTTGCTGAAGAGCCGAATGAGCCGGCGTCAGCGCGACGCCAGGGCCGTGGCAGGGGATGTAACGTCTCCGTTCCCTCCTTCAGGGAACGAGGGTTACCTACGTAACCTAGACGTTCCCCCTCAGTCGAGTCACTCCGACGTTACATGGGAACAGACCCTCTGGAACAGGCCACGGCCCTGACGCCGCGTTACGCACAGACCCACGTGCCAGCAGGCGAACGTGCCGGCAGGCAGATCCGTAACGTAACCTTCCCAACGCCCCGGGGGCCAAAGAAGGGGGCCCCCTAGGGATGCCAGAAAACTGAAGCATGGGTTGGGGGGGGGGCGGGGCACATGAACGGTTCTTACGCATGTGGAAATGAGAAAAATTCAATATATCCATAAGGCTAGGGATATACGAGGGAAACAGCGGATACGCTGGAATAATAAAGGAAGCCACAACCTGCGGGGCGAAGGAGACCCAGGCAGGAGCACAGTGAGGGCTACCCCGCATCTAGCCCTGACTGCGGGGCATGGAGGACCCAGGGTTCACCGAAGGGAACCTACTGGAAATGGCGCTCGGATCCGCATGGGAATGGCGCAGCAAGCCAACACCAGCCGCCCTCCCGCTCACCTGATGTCTATGTTAAGACACGGGAGGAGACGGCCTCTACGCGGAGGTTGTAGAACCTGGCGAAGGTATTGGGTGTCGCCCAGCCGGCAGCTCTACAGATGTCCGCTAGAGAGGCGCCGTGCGCTAAAGCATAGGAGGATGCAACACTCCGTGTGGAGTGGGCATGCACACCCAAGGGGCACGGCTGTCCCTGGTACAGATAGGACAGGGAGATGGCCTCTACCACCCAATGGGCCAACCTCTGTTTGGAGACAGCATTCCCTTTCTGCTGACCTCCAAAGCAGACAAAGAGCTGCTCGGTGCGTCTGAAGTGCCGAGTGCGGGCTACGTAGATACGCAGGGCGCGAACTGGACACAGCAGCGCAGAAGCTGGGTCTGCCTCCTCCATAGGCAGAGCTTGCAGGTTCACCACCTGATCGCGAAAAGGCGTGGTGGGAACCTTGGGCACATAACCGGGCCGGGGTCTCAAGATAACGTGAGAATCGCCGGGCCCGAACTCAAGGCACGAATCGTCGACAGAAAAGGCTTGAAGGTCTCCTACCCTCTTAATAGAAGCCAAAGCTGTCAGGAGCGCTGTCTTAAGGGACAGAAATTTAAGCTCGACTGACTCAAGGGGCTCAAAGGGAGCTCCCCGCAGGCCCTGGAGGGCGACGGAGAGGTCCCAAGAGGGAACGAGGCGCGGTCTGGGAGGGTTAAGTCTCCTTGCGCCTCTGAGGAACCTAACGACCAGCGGGTGCTTCCCTAGGGATGATCCATCCACTGCGTCATGGTGAGCGGCAATAGCGGCCACATAGACTTTGAGAGTTGAAGGGGACAGCCTGCGCTCCAACTTCTCCTGCAGGAAGGAAAGCACGGCTGCAATCGAGCATTTCTGGGGGTCCTCACCTCGGGAGGAACACCAGTCGACGAACAGACCCCACCGCAGTGCGTACGCCTGCCTTGTAGAGGGGGCTCGGGACTGCGTGATTGTGTCTATCACGGCCTGGGGAAGGCCAGCGAGGTCTGACGCGTCCCGTCCAGGAGCCAGACATGCAGGTTCCAGAGGTCGGGACGTGGGTGCCAAATTGTGCCCATCCCCTGAGAAAGCAGGTCCTTCCTCAAGGGGATCTTCCAGGGAGGGGCTGCCGCGAGGGAAATAAGTTCTGGGAACCAGGTCCTGGCAGGCCAGTATGGGGCGACCAGGAGAACCTGCTCCTCGTCCTCCCTGATCTTGCACAGGGTCTGTGCAAGGAGGCTCACTGGGGGAAAGGCGTACTTGGGCCCCGGAGGCCAGCTGTGAGCCAGAGCATCTCTGCCGAGGGAAACCTCGCTGAGGGAGAAGAACTGCTGGCAATGGGAGGTCTCGGGGGAGGCAAACAGATCTATCTGGGCCTCCCCGAAGCGACTCCAAATCAGCTGGACTGACTCGGGGTGGAGTCGCCATTCTCCAGGGAGGGTGGACTGCCGTGAGAGCTGATCGGCTGCACGGTTGAGTTCCCCGGGAATGTGAATGGCACGTAGCGATTTTAGCCACGTTTGACTCCAAAGGAGCAGACGGCGGGCGAGTTGTGACATGCGAGGAGAGCGGAGGCCGCCCTGCCGGTTGATATATGCAACCGTCGCAACACTGTCGGTGCGAACAAGCACGTGCCTCTGACGCAACGTCGATCGAAAGCGACGTAGGGCCAGAAGGACTGCCAACAACTCGAGGCAATTGATATGCCACTGCAGACGAGGTCCTGTCCAGGAGCCCGAAACTGCTTGCCCGTTGCATACAGCACCCCAGCCCGTGGTGGAGGCATCTGTGTAAACCACAATGTGCCTGGAGACCTGCCCCAGGGGCACTCCGGCCCGGAGGAAGGTCAGATCTGACCACGGACTGAATAGGCGGCGACACTGCGGGGAAACGCCAATCCGGAGTGTGCCACGGTGCCATGCCCGTCTCGGGACTCGGTCGTGTAACCAGTGCTGAAGCGGTCTCATATGAAGCAAGCCCAGCGGCGTGACCGCGGCTGCAGCTGCCATATGCCCCAGGAGCCTCTGAAAAGTTTTGAGAGGGACCGCTGTCTTGTCTTTGAACAACCTCAGACATTTCAGCACCGACTGCGCGCGCTCGTTGGAGAGGCGGGCTGTCATAGCGACCGAATCCAGCTCCACACCGAGAAAAGAGATCCTCTGCACTGGGGAGAGTTTGCTCTTCTCTCGGTTGACCTGAAGGCCCAGACGGCTGAGGTGCCGAAGCACCAGGTCCCTCTGCTCGCACAGGAGATCTCGAGAGTGAGCTATCAAAAGCCAGTCGTCGAGATAATTGAGAATCCGGATGCCCGTCTGCCAAAGAGGGGACAGGGCAGCCTCCGCGACCTTGGTAAAGACGCGGGGAGAGAGGGACAGGCCGAATGGGAGCACCTTGTACTGATACGCTCGACCCTCGAACGCAAACCGAAGAAAGGGCCTGTGGCGAGGTAAGATCGAGACGTGAAAGTAGGCGTCCTTCAGGTCGATGGCTGCAAACCAATCCTGGGGACGGATGCAAGTTAGCATGCGTCTCGTCGTCAGCATCTTGAACGGCAGCCTGAGAAGGGACCGATTCAGGACTCTGAGATCCAGGATGGGTCTTAACCCACCACTCTTTTTGGGCACGATGAAGTAGGGACTGTAAAACCCTGACCTCATCTCGGCTGGAGGGACAGGCTCGATCGCGCCCTTCGCCAGTAGGGCTGCGACCTCCGCACGCAGGACAGCGGCATGCGTGTCCGAATGGACAGAAGTATAAAGGATGCCTCTGTACTTGGGCGGGCGCCTGGCGAACTGGATCGCATAGCCGAGACGTACCGTCCGAATCAACCACCGCGAGGGGTTGGGAAGCTGACGCCAGGTCCCCAACCGCTCTGCCAGGGGGATCAAGGGAACGTTGACCGTCGTGCTCAGGGTGGGGCAGCCTAAGGGAGGAACGGGAAGGGGACTGCGCCCAGAAGGAAAAACGTCCTGGGGGGGAGTCAGACTGCACGAGGCAGTGCTTACCTTCTTCCCTGGTTCCAGCGCTGGCGATAAACAGCTCCGGATCCGGCCTCGAGAGGGCAACCGTGTGCCGCTCGAAACGGGAACGCGGGGCTGAACCCCCGGAGGTGAGAAAATTAGCTCTTTTTGTGAAAATTTGGGTACCGCCGACCCGTGGGCCGGCGGCAGCGTCAGGGTGCACAGCAACTCCCGGCCCTCCACCGGGAGCGGCGACGTAGATGTTGTCGTCGCCTGAAGAGCCATCTTCTCCACCTCCGGGTTGCCCGCGTCAGGGACGTTTCGCAGACCTCTTGCGTGTAGACGGTCCCTGAGAGGCGGGCGGCGCACCTCTCCCGCGGCCAGCTCGACGTCGCAACCTGGCCTCGTGTTGTTCGGCGGGGGACGGAGCTGGTTGGGGTTTCTCCTTCTCCTTGGAGGCCGCGGGGGGGCGCCCTCGGCGACGAGCAGGCGGAGGTTGGGCCACCGGCGGCGGGATGGTAGGTTCGCGGCGGGGCAGGATGTGTTTGATGGCCTCCGTCTGCTTCTGGACTGCCGAGAACTGCTGGGCAAAGTCCTCGACAGCGTCGCCGAAGAGGCCACTCTGGGAGATGGGAGCGTCAAGAAAGCGAACCTTGTCGACGTCTGCCATCTGAGCCAGAGTAAGCCACAGGTGTCGCTCCTGGACCACAGCCGTGGACATCACCCGACCAAGGGAACGCGCCGTGACCTTCGTGGCCCGAAGGGCGAAGTCGGTGGCGGCGCGGAGTTCTTCCAAAACTCCCTGGTCAGGACCACCCTCGTGCAGTTGTTTTAACGCCTGGGCCTGATAGACCTGGAGGATGGCCATGGCGTGCAAGGCGGTAGCGGCCTGCCCAGCGGAGTTGTAAACGCGGCCCGCCAGGGCGGACGTGCGCTCACAAGCCCGGGAAGGGAGGTGCGGGCGATCCCGCCAGGAGGCAGCGCCACGCGGGCACAAGTGCACCGCCACAGCGCGCTCAACCTGGGGGATGGCCGCATACCCCCTGGCCGCTCCGCCATCGAGGGTGGCGAGGGGAGAGGAGCTGGGGCGGGACCGAGATGAATAAGGGGCCCGCCACGATCTAGACAGCTCCTCGTGCACCTCCGGGAAAAATGGAACTGGGGGGGACCGCGGCGGAGCCGCGGGAGCCCTCCCTAAAAACCAATCATCAAGCCTAGAGGAATCGGCCGGAGGCGCTGGAGGCACCTCGAGACCGATCCCCCTGGCGGCCCGGAGGAGCATAGCCGCGAGCTCGGCATCAGCGTCAGACGGAGCGACCACCTCAGGAGGGGGCCGCTCGGCCGAGGCGTCCGCCTCGCTCGCCGACTCTCCCTCTGATGCTGCGATGGACATCTCATCCTCTGCAGGAGCACCGAAGGAGACGCTCAGCCCGCTGGGCGGGGAAGCATACTGCTGCGGAAGCTCGACGGGGTCACGCTGTGTGAGAGAAGACCGCAGGGCTTTCTTAGCCGGCGGTGCATTCTTCACGGTGACTTTTAGGTCCCCCCCGCCCCGCGCCGCGGTGGCCGAAAAGCATTGACGGCTTAACGACAGACCGCGGGAAGAGGGCGAGGGGAGCCGGCTCGCGAACGAGCGGCGGGACCTCAGCGTGGCCATGGTCATGCACTCGCAGTGCGGGCATGAACCATCCAAGATCGCCGCTTCAGCGTGCTCGGGACCCAAACACGTGAGGCAGAGATCATGTCCGTCCGCAGAGGAGAGGAAACTACCGCACCCTGAAGCGCACGGCCGAAAAGGCATTCTGAAAAGAACGTCTGAATCGGCCGTGAGAAATTGACTCTTTTAGCTCCCGGTCTGCCCAGGGAGAAGCCGCGGGGCGGCTGTGCACTCGACGGGGCTTGCTCGCTGGTGATGCAGGCGGCTTGTTGCCGTGAAAACGACAGCCCGCGGGAGGATCGCTGGTGCAAAATGAAATTGCTCTTTTAGGCACCAGCGGGGAAGAACTCTTGAATTTGAAGGCTTCTGTGAGGTTTTCTTGAAAACAAAGCAAACAGCGGCTCATAGGAGAGGCTCTGAAAGCAAAGATCTGATGAGTGATGCGCGCGGCCATCTTATATACCCGTATGTACGGGGGCGTGGCCGGCGCGCACGTCCACTCGCCAATTTGTAATTGGCCTTTTTTATATAAGGCTCAGAGATGATCGGTCTCTCAAAGCGAGTTCCCATGTAACGTCGGAGTGACTCGACTGAGGGGGAACACACCGCACACCATAATTATCACCACTGACTAGCTAATTAATAAATGCCATTGTAATCATTTTATGTTCATTAACTAGCATATGCTTTGTTTCATTACTTATATTTTTGAACTGTGTCTGGTATTTCTTCTAATTGTTTTTAATATATGAAAGTCATTGTTGTGAGTCGAGCAGCCACTTGTTGTTAATGCAAATCATCTGGGTTTACATATCCCAGTGGTACACCCTGCTAATTAAAATGTGTCCAAGGAACATCAATATTTGACTGGAAAAGGTGACCCTTTGAATGTTTACATCCGCAAGGAAAGCTTGTCCAGAGTTCATAAAACACGGGTATAACAACCGTTGTGTTTTAGCCAACTCTGAGCAGTAAGTTGTTCCGAATTCTGTAATATTTTGCATGAAATGCCTAGCTGAACAGGATGTTATTTACATTGGAAAAGTAGAGTTGTTTATGTTTGTATGTGGGCGGTGAAAATAATAATTTTGGTGTACTTAGCATTACTGCAAGAACATTTAGTGCTCTGGATTTTGTGTATATATATATTAGTATCTTATACTACATACTTTTCAAAATTGATTAAAAATTATTAGCATGGACAGTTCACTCCTTTCTGGCCCTGATTTAGAGATGCAACCAGGACAGTAAAGCTGTGTAAAAAATATGGAACAAAATTGTTTCTTAAATCCCAAGAATCAATTAGTCTAGCCTGTTTTCTGTTTATTGAATGGAACATTGTAGCGCACCTCCCATCTAATAAATCGCAATAAGCTTTGTGCTCTGTTACTTTTGATATGAAACAAAGTCTCAGATGTCTAATTCTGTCCATTTTATTACTGTATTCAAACAATAAATGCCATTTTGGTACTGTTTAATGTGAAGTGACAGATTGCTGTGGCACCTCATTTCAAGAAAAGGGATACCACGAAGCATACGTGAACTGATCGTCTCTGCTTTAATACCAGTTTTAGCATGAAGTAAACATGAACATGTTAAAAGAAAGTGTTAAAAGAAAGAATACAACCTATCAAAATCTGTATCCTGTCTCATGTGATCGCTCAATGTTTCAGCCGTGCAAGGACATCAATATAACAACTTGTAAACAACACAATGTCAAATTTACCTCAGAAAAAACATATTTGATGACAAAAAACTCGTTAGTTAGCTAGAAAAAGTAACTCTAGAGAGAAGAATTTTTCTAAATTTAAGCATTTGTATACAAAACAGTTAATTTTGGCCTTCAATATAATAGAGTGTTTTTTATGACGCGACAATGCAACTGAACCAAACAAAACTTGCATATTTCGCTGATTATTGTTGCTGAAAATAGTCAATTATTGTCATGTTTTGGCCTGTACTAATCAATCGTACTGGGAAAAACATTTACTATAGACTGCCAAAGGTTATAACAAATCAACTAGAAGAGTGCAAAAAAAAAAAAAACTGTCTGAGAAAGAGGAACAATAAGCATTTGTGGTTGGCCAAATTGAACAAGGATTTCCAGGGCAAGACTCTTGACAACATTTGTGTTTGTTCTTGTTATTTCCACTCAGGTAGGGGAAATATTAGGCTGATATCTTAATTAATACTGCTTGTACGTATCTTAACCACCTATTAACTTTAGTTTATTAAATATTTGCGCATTTTCCTGCTTACCCAATCCTTCTCTATATGATTTAACAGCTTCCACACATTTTTCTCATGGTTTAAACAGCATAAATAGGCTTCATGCCCAACAGGCTTCCGTTTTCTGCTAAACAGGTCTGGTTGCTTCCTGTTCACGCGTTTTGCATATCCCTCTTTAAATATGAACATGATTTACTCAAGATTCATTCAAAGTAGACACTAAAAATGATCATAACCAATGTCCATCACATATGTGGATTGATATATAAAAGTTTTAAATTTTTATTCTTTTCACTAACATTTATATATAAATATCGAATGAAACGTCCACAATAAACAGCTGGCTTGTTTAACTGATTACCTTAAAAGTCCGTCGATATCGCCATTATTTATTACGGCTATTAACACGTTCTCCGACAAGCGGAAGCAATGAGACCTGTTTTCCGGGGTTGGTCATGTGACGTTCGGCATAAAGCCTATTAACAGAACAATGTATTTAGTAGTACATTAACCATGCAATCAGTAGAAAAATTAACTCTAGAAAGGAGCAATTTGCTACTTTTAAAAGTTTGTATACAAATCAGTTGATTTTAACCTTCAATATTATAGAGGGTTTGCATTTACGTCATGATTTGGCCAGTTACCCGGATAGATACTCTGATGTAAACAACAAAAGGCGCAATATTTTGACAAACTTGAGTTTATAGTTGGTAAAGATATGTACAAGCAGTATTAATTAAGATAGTAGCCTATGTGACCTACCTGACTGGAAATTGCCCTGGAAATCCTGGTTCAGTTTGGCCAACCACAAACGCCTTTTGTTCCTCAGACAGTTTTTTGCACTCTTCTCCTTAATTTGTTATAACTTTTGGCAGTCTATAGTACTCAAAATGTTTTTCCAGTCCGACCGATTAGTACAGCCCAATACATGACAATAATTGACCATTTTCAGCTGCAATAATCAGCTAAATATGCAAGTTTCATTCGGTTGAGTGGCATTGTTTACGTTCAGTGCTGCCAATATGGTTCATTGATGACACATCGTGAACACACTCTATTGTAATGTAGATCTAACTGACTCTCATGTATGTTTTCCAGCATTTATTGAGTTTTTTTTTTCCTTTGAGATAATTTGGCATGTACTAAACCTGATATACCCAAAATAATCTAATCTATATCGAAATCAAAAGCTTATGAATCAGATATGAATTGTGAAGTTTGTGTCAAAACCCAGCCCTACAGGACCGGCATCTGTCGCAGGCATTTATTGCCTTGGCCCCATCTTGGAGCTTTTAGTCTACCCATCTCGACTTTGCCAAATTTGGTGCTGGTTCACAGTTTCCAGACTTGCTGTATGGCGGCAGACTCAGTGATTGGGTCTCTCTGGCTCTAAAGGCCCATCGCAGCAGAGTCTGTCTACACAGGAAGTAAACTGTGCCCAGTTCCTCCTCCCACCCTCCATCCCAGCAAAAGAGTGTCAGAGAGAACAGCCTGTTCCTTTAACTTACACATGCTGGACCACAACTATGTCAGTTGCCTGAAGCATCAGCTAAAATTCAGAGCTGGACATCAGTGTCACAACCCGAAAGTGATGATGGCCACCCACCACAGCCTCATTCCTTTTAATTAAAATGATCGCCTTTCTGTCATCCGGCCTTTTAACTGATTAAATGCATTATTGTTGTGCCGCACAACAGAGCTCTTGTTTTATTTTCCTGTTGTTCCCACAATTTTCTCCATCTCTCCAGCTCCAGATGTTTTTTTGCACCAAAAGCATGAGGTTGGGTTAGAGAACCAAGCTTGAGTGAGTCATTGTGGGTAGCAAACTGCATTCCATCCCGCTCCTGAACATCTCCTGAACATAAGCTCACCAAAATCTCTTACTCATAAAGAAAAAGATAATGATTCCAACTGATGCCATCACTTTATTTCTCTTCTTTACAGCTTAGTATCTGCCAGCTGTTGTTTTTATTATTGTTATTTAAATGTTTGAAGCTTTTTTTATTTAATTAATGGTGTCTCCCGCAGGGAGAGCTTGACTTTTGAACATTATCCAGTTGTTTTCAGCTGAATCTAGTTAAATGATCACTTCACATAAGATATTTGTCTCAATTCTTAATTCTTAAACATGAGTATCAAGTATTACATTCTTAAAGGGTTAGTTCAACCAAAAATTCAAATTCTGTAATTATTCACTAACCTTCATGTCGTTCCAAACCCGTAAGACCTTTGTTCATCTTTGGAACACAAACTATCTTTTCTCTTCTGTGTCAGTCGGCGCACGTTTACAAAAATACCACGATGTATGCATATGGTAAAATTATGGTTGAACCACTATTTTAACAATATCCTTACTACCTTTCTGCGTTGCTATCGATGCAGGGTCAGAAAGCTCTCGGATTTCATCAAAAATATCAATATTTTTATTCTGAAGATGAACAAGAAGAACATGACGGTGAGTAATTTATAAACAGAATTTTCATTTTTGGGTGAACTATCCCTTAAAAAATGCATTTAATCAGTGGTTAGAAGTTTTTAAATCACTTTGTCACACTTCTTGAACAATGTATTAAAACAGAATTTTATTTTGTTTCAGCATCAAATAAGTTTTGTTTGTTGTTGTTGTTGTTGTTTTAATTATAAAAGTTTAATTAGGGGAAAACGTAAAAAGTTGCACTCTTTACTGACAGAAATATAACTAAATAACCTTTTTTGTCAGTAAGCCTACATTTTTTCATTTTTTCCTCCCATTTTCTGTATGCCAATTTTTTTTATTTTTTTTTAAATTAGAGACTATTTAAAGTGTAAAATATCTAAAAATAAATAAATTAAAAAACATGCTACGCTGTAGGAGCAATATTACAGGGATATCTCATATAATTTAATGGTCCTCATGTCATTCCAGACCTGTATTTCTGAGGAGATGGATGACGGATGAGAGGATAGTAATTGTGAAAATCACTTTTATGGCACTTTCATGGTGACACTCCACCCTTTTAAATCTGGCATGCATATGAGACCGTTGTTGGCCTAAAACACATTATACACAAGTATGTCAATGCGTTGACCAAGCACTTGTGTAAAGTACGTTCCTGACCTCATGCTTAGAGAACCAGTGAGTTTATGAGTCTAACATTTGAGAGAGTCATAGTGCCAAATAAAAGTTAAATACTCCATAAAACCTATGTGGGGTCAAGATAAGTGTTTTAAAAGCAGGCTGCTGATGCTTTTGTGAAGCTGATGGTTGGATAATATGGTGGTTCAATACCATGGTTTGTGCAGATTTTTTTAAAATAGCATCTCGGCATTAAGAATTCACAAGAGTCACAGCTAATCCTCGTGGTGTAGGATTTGACACCCTCTTTACTATCAGTAACATGAGCTGTAAATGGACTGAAAGTAAATTTACAAAGCCAAGGTCTAGAGTTCATGCCACACATATAAATAGCATTCTTTGATTACAGATATGTTATGGTAAAGGATATGACCTTTTGAAAAGAGGGGTCATAAATGTGAAGAAATATAACAATAAATATAGACATTCGGTGTTAGTTAAAGCTACTTTTTATAGCATAATCATTTAGTCACCCAATTTACAGTTGAGGTCGAAAGTTGCCTAAGTATCAGATTTTTTTCAGCATTTTGTGTATTTGAAGCCTTTCCATCAATGACTGTATGGGTTTGAGATCCATCTTCTTACACTGACAAAAAGTAAAGGACTCATATACAACTATTACAGAAGGTTCAAAAGCTCACTGATGCTCCGGAAAGAAACAAAATGCATTATGCGCCGGGGGTGAAAACTTTTGAATTTGAAGCTCAGGGTAAATTTAACTTATTTTGTGTTCTGGGAAACATGTAAGTATCTTCTGTAGCTTCTAAAGGGCAGTACTATACTTAGTCCCTCAGTTGTCCTCAGTGTGAAAAGATAGATTTAAAAATCATACAGTCATTGTTGGAAAGGGTTCAAATACACAAAAATGCTGAAAAACCAAAGAATTTGTGGGAACTAAAGGATTGTTCTGAACAGCAAGCAGTTTAACAGTTTAGGACAAGGGACTCATGCACAACTATCATTAAACCAAAAAAAAAAAAAAAAATACATCTGTGGATCATTCAGGCAACAACACTGTATTAAGAATCAAGTGTATGTAAACTTTTGAACAAGTGCATTTTTATAAATTCAAATATTATTTTCTCTTGTGGTCTATATGTAAAAGTCTTTTATGTGAAATATCCTATTCAGGTCAGTACTAAATAAAAAATAATCCCTCTTATCATACAAGGTGTATGTAAACTTTTGACCTCAACTGTAGGTCTTGAATCAGCCTGAAGGGGTTTATTTTGCGATTATGACCGGCTAACTTGAACATTATCCTGCTAATTATACGGCTGCTTGTTAAATAAACAATAAATGGCCATGAAAAATTGAGACTAAATTATTGTATCATGTGAAACAGACAATATGACTTGCGTGAAACTAGCACAGCTGTACAGAATGTAATTTTAGGAGTCATAACAGAAACTATTTGACTGCAGAATGCTGCGATTGAGCAATTATGTGAACTCAATCAGCACCAACCACCCTCTGGAATCATCGCTGCTATGCTAGAAAGTTAACTGTAAGTGAGACTGTTAACAAGCTGTAAATATTGACTGACAGTGCTAGGAAAATGGCATATGGGAGGGACGGATTAGCACAGGGCTAAATTTACTCTTGGTGTCTTGGGGGTTGGGATTGAGAAGGACGTTTGTGAAGATTTTAAATTGCTTTCAAAGAGCTGTTTTGCCTAACTTGTGGCTCGAGAGGCCTTGTTTGTAACTTTCTTTATTGAAATAACAGATCACTAACTCCCAGCATGCATTAAGGCCGTAGGCTACACCAGCAGCCAGGTGGATTAACCTGCGTCTGGGGAGTACAAGGCAGTTTTCTGCCTCAGCTGCTGTCTTCTCTCAAATGCACTCGCTATGTTGCTCTGGGAGCTCTCTTCAGAGAGGGTGGCAGCTGGCTTTGCCATGTTTTTCAACATACTGTGCCTGTGGGCACACATTTATAAGTCAAATACACCTCTATCTCTCCATCAGAAGGAATAACAACTGCATGGTGGAGATTTTGTAGTGAATGGTGTCTCAATCACAAAATTAAAGAGCATTCTTGGTGTTCTTCCCAGATAACGTTCAGGCATTTGCTGTGTCATGTTGTTTGGCTTATTTTAAAAAGGCGCATTATTCTTAGATGGCGTTTTTTTTTTAGGGGAAAATAGCGCACGCTGAGATTTTCATAACATGCAGTGCTAAGGATTTTGCAGATTGAAGTCATACGCCACATCTTCAATCAATCAGCTGTACCTGACTTTAACCAGGATCAGCTGTTTTTATTGGATTATTGTGCGTTGATAGTCATAATTTTTCAGAAAACAAAGAACACAAGTAGAAAATCTGATGCATCAGCTGCTGTATGTGCAAAATGCACATGTGTGCACCATTATCTGAATGTAGTTTGGCAGTGAACTCTTAAATATTTTGGTGTGTGATGAATTGAAATTTTTTTTGAAAACTGTTCCAGTTGACTTTTCCATTTGTCCTGCAAACTCACTACATTTATGCATCATCTGCATGGTTGGCCATGCATGATTTGTCTTCGTATTTAGCAGCAGCTTCACCAGCTGTCTGTTATTTCCTATTTCAATGAATTAGTAAGAGACATTAATCTAATCATGATAGGGAAGGAATCTCATCTGGCCGCAGCCGTTTCTCTGGGCCGACTGGCAGTCAGTGGGGTCAAATATTCCCAGACCCCATTTTAGCTCAAGGCTTCCCTTGAAATCCCTTAGATACTGATTCATCAAAAATCCACTCGTAAAGCCCCCTCCCACGTATAGTCTATTCTCGATGCAATTTTTGCTCTTTACCAGTAACTCCAACTGACCCACCTGTTATGTGTGTCTCCGTGAGGGCTCTTCTTTTATGAGTGGGCTGCACTGCATTATATTAGGCGTCTATTTAGGTCTGCATGTTTGGCAGCAAGCTGCAACTAGAGGCTTAAGATCCATACTTAGGCAAGGATAGAAGTCTGTCTAGGGAGCGCTCACTCTCTTTCATTCAACTTCCTTCTGGTTCACAAACAAGGCTGTTTGCCTCAGTGCAAAGGTGCTGGCTGACACAAAGCCCCCTTTCTTTTCACATGCTGCTGTGCTATGATGTTAACAGAATTTCTGTCTTGTTCTGTTTGGGTTTTAGGACATTTACACAACAGTGCTAAAATGATTCATTCCCGGCTGTAATGTTTGTGGCGTGTGGCTTCCTGATGTCATCTTTTCTTTGGGCTATGGACTGTAGAAACAACTTTTTGGTCTTTTTCCTTATGTCAATTTGTCAAAGTCAATTTTATTTATATAGCACATTTATAAGGGCATAACCCACCAAAGTGCTTTACATTAAACTACATAAAATAAAAATAAAATTAAACTAATCAAATACATAAAAGAGATGAAATGCAAAAAAAATACAATAAAACAAACATACAGTAGTACAACATAAAATCCAAAAATGCTGCCAATACTCAGGCAAAAGCCAAAGTAAACAAGTGTGTCTTGAGAAGAGATTTAAATATTGCGAGGCCATTTGCTGGTAGGGTGTAAAAAGTACCTAAATTAAACTTTTTTTAATTATACATTAAAGAATGCAACAATTTATTTAAGTTAAAAGTATTTTGTGTCAAAATTCTAATTAAGTGTACTTAATGGTATTTATCATTTTATGCATATTTTGGAGGGCGCAAATATTTTAATGATGTGAAATAGTTGCACTCTGTGAGCTACTGGTGCTAACTGTTGCTATTTTAACCACAACACAACTCGGGAAATAAAATACTGATACAATGCCACATTGTGCAGCTTTTAGTTGTAATTTACAGTTGAAGGGCAACAAGAGAAGCGATGCAAGTCTTCACTGCTTTCCTAGCGATAAGAAGAGGAGAAAAGAATGGGGAGATGTCTGCGGACAAATAAAACTTACTAAAGACCTACGTTTTTGTTCTCTCCACTTCAGCCCTGATGCCTTTAAGGCTTTTAGATAGGGCTGGGAAAATAAATATATGCATTGCGAATCGAGAAATGATTCTGCATCGTTTCTGAGATTTTCCGAATGTATCACGGTTTTCTCTCGAATCGATTTTGAGCTTAGTTTTCAACAGCAGATGGCACTGCATGCTTTAGAAACAGCCGTACCTTACAATTCCAATTTCTTACACACACAAACCTAAAATTATCATTTATAAAGTTCGAAAAGATTGAAGCGAATAACAAGGGTGTTCACAGTAAGCTGTGTGTACATTAATCTCGCGTCATAAAAGCATTCTGAGACTCAGGCGAACGCACAAGCGCTCTTCTTCGTGAGTATTTGAGAGTGTGGTTAAAAACTAGATTAGTGCACAATCTGCAGTTAAAAACTAAGCCTAGAATTGATTCCAGAGAGAATCGCGATGCATTCAGAATCGATTCATGAATTGCGATTAATCGATTTATTGTCACAATCCTACTTTTAGTAGACCACAGCTACTGAAAGAGCTTACAAACGGCAGAGACAAGAAACACTAGATGCCAAATTTGGCAGGATGAAAACATGCTGACGCTTGTCATGACGCCGCAGCCACTGAAGGAGTTTCTCAGTGCGGATTTCACTCAATATGTGTTTAGCTTCCTTGTGGGGAAAAATTAATGGTACAGCATTGGTTTAGGCCTATGTTTACATCCATCGCAACCTGTAAGCTCTTTCAGAAGCTGTGGTCATTGTATCAGTATTTTATTTTCCGAGTTATGTTGTGGTAAAAATAGCAACAGGTAGCGCCAGTAGCTCACCAAATGCAACCATTTCATATTATCGAAATCATGGCAGCCTCCATGTATAAAACAATGTGGATTTTTAAAATAACATAGTCTTTCATGGGTTTTCTACTACATATTTCAGTAAGAGACATCATTTAGATTATATGAAGTCGTACAAGTCTTAATTACCCATTAAAGTTAACATTTGTTTCTTAATTATGGATGAAATGGATGTAACTTGTCATTTGAATAACTTTGGACAGACCAGACCATAAATTGAAACCAGTTTGCCTAAAATTGTTGAATTTAGCAGAATGATTTTATAGTTTTTGACAGCTGAAATAGTTTTTTTCTTAAGAGAGTGCTTACCAACTACGTGCTGATACTTAATAATAATTAGTCATAGTAATATGATACAATTACTCAAGTATTTATATCCCTAGTGCCTGGACAGACTCAATTATCAGTCCATTTGTCATAGTCAAGTTTCCTTTCAAACTTCAAGTCGTAACATTCACGCACAGATGCTTTACACTGTTTAAACAGTTGCCCCACTAACAATGTCAATATGTCGTTAATGCCAACAGTGCTGAAAACTTCCCGCCAATTTATGACCATTTAGTATCTGGTATCTGACACAGTTGTATACTCTACTTGGGGTATTGATATACACTACCTTCTCACCTTGACTTGCTAATGGACGTAAAAAGGCATAAAAAGGTTTGCTATCCAGCATAGTGCATTGGAAAGTAAAGCTGACACTAATGAATGACAGGAAGGACTGTAAATGGGTGAGGAATGTCAACTGTCAAGTCGATTCACAAATGCTCTCCAGTTCCTGGACAAGCAGTGTTGAAATGCATGCAGTTTGGCAATCATTCTCTCTAATAGCACTAACAGGTGAAGCTTCCAATCAGGTAAGACAAGGTAAAGCAAACAACAGTCCAAATATTTGTTTTGGTTTCTCTCAGAACTCCAATATAAGGATGTTATTTTGCAGGTGCAGGTTTGCAAACAGAGCTGTAATGTACTTCAAATATGAACTACACCCGTGACATAGATGAACCAACATTTTAAATGCAAATTCGGGTTTCAGTTTTGAGAAGTGCAGTGGAAGAGTTCCAGTCTTTTGGCCGAATAAAAAAACAGAAAAGGTCCCAGACATTGCCACTTTCCCACAAATACGTCAGGCAAACTTTCTGAAACCATCCACTCTTTGACCAGAACATGTAATCATTTAATAAAGTTTTGTAAACTGCGACAGTATGCAATATGTTTTCTTTTTCTCCAGCCTTGAGAGCAAGCAGACATGTGAGGGTGTTTGTTTATTTTCTTGTGGCTTTGCTGATTATACAAAAACAGTAACAGTATTGGCAGTTAAATTTAGCGATACAGACAGGTTTGATGATGGTTTGCTGGCAACAGTGTATTTTCAGGTGAAACAAAAAGTTGCTTGGCAGACACTTCTTGGTTTTACACGACATGATGAATTCCAGCAATGCACTAGCTGCGAACCTTCACGAACCTTGATTTCAAAAACATATGGTTTCTAGCACAGACTAATAATGAGAAATGTAACCAACATTTACAAAAACGAATCGAGTTTTTCCCATTTCTGCTTACATATGATTAGATATGTCCCATCACCACTTTGCACTGATGACTCTAATTACGCCAGGATAAAAACCTTGAGACTGTGCCACGCTCTCAGATTTCTTCCATTAGCTCTGACACACGTCCAGTGTGGACTGACATGGTACATGCCCTGTGGTAGCGACTAGAACGTGGTAATAGATTGAAAATAGTTGTGTCACGTCTTCGGATATCTTGTGCAAATGTTTGTTCCACGATCCTTTTTTGGCTTGCCAATCAAAGGTGTGTACATTACCTTGGAAAGAAAACAAAAGAAAACTGCAATGAGACTGAACAATCTTAAAACTTTAATACTGGCATAAAAACTACATATGGTAGATTAATATATATGTATGTAAGTATAGTATAGTATAATGTGGTTTGTATAAACAGAGAAATGACTGCAAGTGAGTTAACCTAATGCATGATTGTGAAATCACCTTCAGTTGTTTAATCAAAAAATGAAATCAGTTTATACAAATGCAATACTGCAGCTTGACAAGTTTATACACTCATTAAATATTGACTACATTGTTTGATTTGTGTTGGCAATCAGTTGAAATATTTCAGCTGTACCAGCTTATGAGTTATATATACAGTATATCTCTTTATGACCAATTGCTATTGATAATTGAATTTTATCATTGAATTTGCAAATGCAGATTCAACATAAAAATAATTAGAATTTGGTCCAGTTTCCTATGCTCATATCAAATGCTTGTCCTTTTGTGACCCACTTTATGCTAATCCATTTAGACCATTTAACATTTCAAAGCCAACACTTTGAAGTTGACCTCCTCGATCTTGGATGTGTTAGCTCGCATGTACAGGCCTGTAACCGAGGATCATTTCTTTTGCTACTGGAAAAACAGGTGCTGTGGAGGCTGAACATAATAGGCAGTAGTTACTGGGCAGGAGAGAAGACATAATCTTCACCATGATTGTCATGCGTTTTGATGTCGTGTCACTTAGGACACACCTGTAAATTCAATATGTCCCCAGGCAATATGTGCTAAAGCTGGATGGGATCAGAACAGCAAGATGGCAGACATGCAAGAAGTCAAACAGAAGGTATGCACTAAGTGTTTATTATTATCTGGCATGTTTCCTTATGGTCATCTTCCACATTGTTTATCATAATACATGGTGCTTATAGTGCATACACAGTTGAGGTCAAAAGCTTATACGTACACCTTGCAGAATCTGCAAAATGTTAACAATTTTACTAAAATAAGAGGGATCATGCAAAATGCATGTTATTTTTTTATGTAGTACTGATCTGAATAGGATATTTCACATAAAAGATGTTTACACAGTCCACAAGAGAAAAAAAAAGTTGTACAAAAATTACCCCATTCAAAAGTTTACATATGCTTGATTCTTAATACTATGTTGCTGAATGATCCAAAGCTGTGGTTTTTTGTTTTGTTTGTTTGTTTGTTTGTTTAGTAATAGTTGTTCATGGGTCCCTTGTTTGTCCTGAACAGTTAAACTGCCCGCTGTTCTTCATAAATATCATTCAGGTTCAACAAATTCTTAGATTTTTCAGCATTTCAGCTTTTCAACAATGACTATGATTTTGAGATCCATCTTTTCACACTAAGGACAAGTGAGGGACTCATAAGGAACTATTACAGAAGGGTCAAAAGCTCACTGAAACTTCAGAAGTAAACACTAAGAAACATTAAGAGCCGGGGGCTGAAAATTTGAATTTGAAGATCATGGTAAATTTAATTTATTTGTCTTGTGGGACTTACATGTTGTAAGTATCTTCTGTAGCTTCTAAAAAGGCAGTACTAAATGAAAACAATATGATATTTAGGCAAAATAAGAAAAATGTACACATCTTCATTCTGTTCAAAAGTTTTCACACCCCAGCTCTCAATGCATTGTTTTTCTTCTGGAGCATCAGTGAGCATTTGAAGCTTCTTTAATAGTTGCATATGAGTCCCTCAGTTGTCTTCAGTGTGAAAAGATGGATCTTAAAATCATACAATCATTGTTGGAAAGGGTTCAAATACACAAAATGCTGAAAAACCAAAGAATTTGTGGGACCTGAAGGATTTTTCTGAAGAACTACGGGCCGTTGTTTAACGAAGTTTAACGAAGGTCTTATGGGTTTGAAACGACATGAGGGTAAGTAATTAATGATTTTCTTTTTCATTTTTGTGTGAACTATCCCTTTTATGCTTGACAGCCTCAGTCCTTATTCATTGTAATTGCATGGAAAACAGAATGCAAAATTGTTGGAGGCTGCAGTTTGGCTCATGAAGTATCGAACTACAAAACATGCAGCATTCAAATGATATGATTTTCATTAGGCAAGCTATGAAGGCCCATATTTTCCATGGGTACAGCAAAACTTGCCTCCAAGAAATCTCTCTTTAGAGTTTCATCTGTTTGGACTAAAACCAGAGGACTAGAACAGGCCTATTATCCCGTTCCAAAACTCCCTGTTGGCATTGTATCGACTGCCATAATATTCTGTGTTACATAACTGCTCGACATTTACCATTTTAATGTGATAATATTTTTTTCTACATCTCTATACTGTCTAAAATTCCTTTTCCCTGTACATTAAGCATTCGGTTCACTTCCAGTGGTGTTGCATAATAGTAACTCTATCTGAATTTACAATTCTGGATCATAGAATTGGTCCTCTTTCCAAAAATCGCTGTAAAAGAAGTCTGATCCAACGAAAGACAAAAAAGACACCTCTGAGACAGAGAATAACAATAAATCTTGTCAGATGCATGATGAAAAACTGTTCCAGATTGTCTGTAGCATGCATCTATATTTTGCATTGATATCATGACTTTTCTGTTTCTTTCAAGCAAGTTCTTCATATAAATGTAGATGAGCAAACACTGAAGCTGATAGTTTCATAGACGTACCCGTTTTGTGTCTGTGTTGTGAATAAAAGACGCACAACACAAAACAATAGAACCTTGTGTATTTCTGTGTTGGCTATTACACCAACCTGATGTAACAGTTAACAGATGGTCAGCAATGCTATAAAAGCCACAATCTTGAAAACACTGGCAAAAGAAGACTGTAACAAATCAAAATATGCTGGGAAAACAAAGCTGGCGCTAAAGCGGTCTTCCTCCCATGCCTTGTCCATTGAGGTGTTGTAAAATGCTCATGGCTGGTCTCTGCTGATCATGGATTTAATAGTTGTCATATGCGTCAGACAGCTGAACTACATTCCGAATGATGAAAAGGAAGTGAAGTGAATTGGTTTTGACCTCTAAGTCACAGGTGTTTAAAAAACCCATTCAGGTTTTGTAATGTTTTACTTCAACCAATACAGTCCCTGCATCCTTATGTGCGTACTATCCTTCCTAAATTCTATGTGATAGTAGTAATTTTCAGGACTATTTAGGACAGATTCTGTTGGCTCAGAGATTCTGTAAAAACCATGAAATCAAGTCTCCATTTGTAGATTTTGTATGTACCCTTCAATATATTTAGTACTAGATCAGAGGCAATATATTTTTGAGCTGTCACCACAACTGCAAACCACATGGACATCCATGAAAATCAAACACTATCTGTCTGTTTGCCTAATGACAAGCATTTGTCTAACATAATAATGTCTGTGTGGCCATCGGTTTATATTTACAAAGTAGGTGTCAGCGAGAGAGTCTTCTTTTATCCCATTTTAAATAACCACAGTTGATGCGCTTCATATGTCTAATTCACACCCAGCACACACCCATGAAAAGTGGGAGGTTAGAGAGGTCAAAAATAGCACAAGTCCTATTAATATTACCATTTAAAGGGGTCCTATTATGCTTTTTCACTTTTTGAACTTTAGCCAGTGTGTGGTGTGTATGTTTGGGCATAAAAAACATCTACAAAGTTACAAATCGCAAAGTCCACTCCAAAGGGAGATATTTAGTTTAAAAAAAAATCCCTTTTCAAGAACTACAACGAAAGGGCTCATTTGGACTACAGCGTTTGTTTTCCGGAGGCTATTATGTCACAACGTAAGTCCCGCCTACTGAAATTAATTTCATTAACTTTAGCGATGTATTATGGACAGCTGCTTTTGGGATGCTACAGCGAGCCGCAGGTCGGCTCGTTTAAACGCAAGCTTTAACTAAAGGGTCCGCGAACTGCTCCGGTAGCCATGCTGAAGCCACGCCGTTCACGTGTGTTGTACAGTGGGTCCAAACCAGTCTATGGTCCAAACACACGCAGATCCGCGGCTGATGTAAGCGCGAACATTGACTAGTGATCATCCGTGGACGCGTCGGCGCCTCACCGTAGACGTGCAGTGTGTGGTAAGAGATTTATTCATCATACAGTGTGGATAGCTTCACTAGCCTTATTGTTTCGGGCATGCAAATAATTAAATACATTAGCACAATAATGATAATATCACGTATCCGCGATCTCGCAGGCTGACGATAGGACCAACAATAGTGTTTTATTTACTCATCCTTCATGCATCCTAGGTGTATATGACTTCCTTCTTTCAGACGAATGCAATCGGAATTATATTAAATCAATTCTGGCACTCATAGAACAGCATAGACTGAACGGCACGGGCAAGTGTTCCATCAGTCCAAAATAAGTCGATCCATAATAATAAAAAGTGTCTCACATGGCTCCTGGGCGGTCGGTAAAAGCCTCCTTTAGCGACCAGATGTGTTTTTGTAAAAAAAAATATCCATATTTAAAATGTAAGAATCACTTTAATCTAGTTTGCTGCTTTGGGAAGGGGCGCAGCAGGGCGGAACGCGGTCTACGCTGTTTGCCAATCGCAACGCAGTGGGACTGCTGACCAATCACAATACATTTGGTTTTTCGGAAGGTGGAACCCGGAACTAATCGAGCCGTTTTGCGTCAGCCTGGGGAGAAAGCTATTGTAATAATGTAAATTATGTGAAAAATAATGCATTTTTCGCATGTTCAAGTACACCCCAAAAACAAAATAAAGACTTTGTAAAGGAGCATAATAGAACCCCTTTAAAAGATATTGTAAACTGTTTTAATTCATCCTCCAAAACACTCTTGAGCTAAAACTGGCAAATTATGCTTTTATTTTCAAACTTACAGCATATGTATTAACCATATTCGTCTGTTTGAAATCTATTGCACATACTGGCCTGGCTGACATACAGTAGTCAACATTCGAAGTGGATCAAAAAAGTTAATCAAAAGTTGTCCTAAGATAAGAATGGGTATTCTTTTTGGTTTTAGAACAAATTTGATGAAAGGTTTTGATCCACTTCGAATGTTGACTACTGTATGTCAGCTGTATGGATGGATTTGGCTGACTATCCATTGAACAAAACAGTATTTTCAGGAACAAATTTGCTGGTTTTGTTAACACTGATTTTTTTCTTTAAGTCTTGAATCGATTACTACTGTAAATACTTTATATACAGTCAAACCCAAATTCATTCAGACATCTTAAACATTTTGCACATTATCACAGTTTATTCGCTATAGTTTAGAAAATGGTAATACAATATGACAACAACTGTGTCAGAACAAATTCATCTTGATAATGTCAGATAACTTTGATAGAAAGGTATATAACAAAACATGGTCAGGTCAAAGTGTCAAAATTAATTTCTTGGTCCAAAATTTGTACCAATTTTACTGGTAGTCCACTGTATGAAGAATTTTTGGGTATAATCTGTCACAGTTTACTTTATTTTGTTATTTTCACTTACATAAATAAGCTATAGTGTCCTGCACCCACTAGTTAAAATATATTTAAAAAAAAAACTATATCTGATGTCTGAATAATTTTTGGTTTGGCTGTATGTTCAGGATAAGACTCTAACAATATGTATTCCTTCTAATCTCTCATGTTTAATTTATGGCTTCATGCTGAAATGGATCTGGCCATCTCTTCCAAACCACAGAATAACAACTGCACACAATCATAATGCTGCTATCAGCAAATAACTCACAATTTGTGCGTTCATACAGAGTATAATCAATACAGTCAATCAGTACAATTACCAGCTGACACCAGTTTCATCATTCATCATGAATAAACAAATAAGAGAATTTTTAGTTGTTTTCTTTTTTGATCAAATGTCAGCATCTTTCGAAAACTAAGGACCACACGTCATGGCTTGATTTGATTTACTTTTCCAAACACACATGGCTAAATATTTGCCTTGCAACGCTAAACCTAGGGCCTGGCTCAAACCCTGGGCTTCACATTATGTTTATTTTATGTATTTACAAGTCTAGTGTGAAGAAAATCATGAATTCTAATAAGAAGAGAAGTAAAGTGAAAAATAAGAATGAATAATACACTTCATGGCTGGCACTGTCATTCATTGTATTTTTCAGCCTGGTCTCATTGTTTATAATGTACAGTGCATTGCAGAAGTATTCATACCCCTTCATTTTTTTCACATTTTGTTTTGTTGCAGCATTATGTTAAACTGCTTTAAATTACTTTTTTTCCACATCAATCTACATCTCATACACCATAATGACAAAGCACAAAACAGGTTTGTAACAACTTTGCAAATTTATTAGAAATAAAAAACTGAATAGATCCCGTTGCATAAGTATTCATACCCTTGTTTGGGACACTCGACATTTTACTCAGGAGCATTCATATTGCTTCTAGATGTTACTACACTTTGAGTGGAGTTAAACTGTGGCAAATTCATTTGAATGAGTATGATTTAGAAAGGCACACACCTCTCAGAAAAGGTCTAACAGCTGAAAGTGCATATCAGAGCAGAGTCCTGAGGTCAAGATAACTGCCTGTAGAGTTCAGTGACAGACTAAGGCAATGATCTAGGGAAGAGTTCAGAAAATAATCTGCTGCATTGAAGGTTCACAGAAGCATGTACTGTAGCCTCCATTATCCATAATGGAAGACTATTGGAACAACTAGGACTCTAGAAAATGTCTGCCAGCCCCCATCCAAGCTGACAGAGCTTGAGAGGTGAAAAGGTGAGAATGGCAGATAATTGCCAAATGCAGATGTGCAAAGCTTGTCACATCATACCCAAAAAGACTTGAGGCTGTAAAGGTGCTTCAACTATGTACTGAGTTAAGGGTGTGAATACTTATGCAATGTACTTATTTCAGTGTTTTATTTTTAATAAATTTGTAAAATTTGCTAATCTGGTTTTTGCTTTGTCATTATTATGGTGTATGAGATGTAAATTGATGTGGGGAAAAACTAATTTAAAGCAGTTTAACATAATGCTGCAACAAATCAAAATGTTAAAAAAATGAATACTTCTGCAAGTCACTGTAGGTATTAGTATGTAAGCACAAAATGTATGTTTTTATTGATGCTGAAACATACAATCTGCATGTATTTAATGTTTAAAACATAAAAATGGCAACATATTTTTAGCTAAATTTTTTTAAAGGGGTCATCGGATGCCCATTTTCCACAAGTTGGTATGATTTTTTAGGGTCTTAATGAGAAGTCTATAACACACTTTGGTTAAAATTTCTCAATGGTAGTGTACAAAACACTCTTTTTACCATGTCAAAATCAGCCCTTTTTAGAGCAAGCTATTCTGTTGCATGTTCCTTTAAATGCTAATGAGCTCTGCTCGGCCCAACCCTCTCTGCCGTGGGATGATGAGCCGTAATGTTTACTTTAGCCACATTTAGTCGCGTTTAGCTGCAAAACTTGCTAACCAACACATTATTAAGAAAGGCCATTTGCAAAGATGCATAAAAAACCCTTATACTCACTTCTGCTGTGGGTGAAGCTGCATCACGAATGCACAAACATAGACACATATATAGATTGGGATCTGCGCTTTCCTTTAAAAAAACGAAAGTAACGTTACTCCTCTGTGTCTTCAGTGGCTCAGATGTCAGGAGTAAATGATGACTGCTATGTTCATTATTACATCCAACAACAGAACACCTCAATCGCTCAATCTGAGACATTCTTGTCTTCCCCTGCACCTGAGTCCACACAATGGCGATCAAAGTCGGACAGTTTCAGCTCGGTGAGGGTGGGTCTAAGGTAAGGCGCTCATGTCAATCAACTATCGTGGGAGCG
The DNA here is from genome assembly GCF_049309525.1 of Garra rufa. Taxonomy (NCBI): domain Eukaryota; kingdom Metazoa; phylum Chordata; class Actinopteri; order Cypriniformes; family Cyprinidae; genus Garra; species Garra rufa. The sequence continues at coordinate 16,266,415 of NC_133369.1, read as the reverse complement.
GCTTCGAAGCTGAGAATGACCTGATTTTAAAAAGGGGATATTGCTTTTAAAGATTATCACTGGGTGGATTTTTATCATTGTGAAATCATTTTATCATTAATGCCAACACACATTAATGTTCAAACAACATGTAAAAATTAGTTTTGCATCCGATGACCCTTTTAAACATTTACAAATCGGTATAAATGCATTTATCATTTTATCGATAAGCGATTTCGATTTTTAGACCTTGACCTACCCCAAAAAATAAAACCATTTTACAGCGAATATAAAAAGATATAAAACCAAAATATGCAGGGAAATGATCATTTTAGTAACAATATAGCATTAAAAATATAATATGCTTATCCTACTTTTACCTCTAAACCTAACCATAAATATTTCTGTACAGTATAAAGAAAAAACATGACAGACAACAATAGTTTATTTATTGCAAAAATGTCAAAAGCAATACCAAAAGTAATCCAAATGATGATGCGTTGCAGCCACAGTCCTCTCTGGTGGAATACAATAGTTTTGTACGAAGTGCAGAGTAAAATTTAAGTTGTTAATCGCTGAAAATAGTATCCAGATTATTATCCTGATCCACTCGGTTATCATTTCATATTACGAAAATAAGTAAACAATTTAATAATGCAACTAAAAAAAATAATGCCATTGATTATAATGCCAAATAATGCCAACTGAACACAATAATAATGAAATTAATGCCACAACTTAAATATTCATAAGGATTCATTTGTAAGTCACTGAAGATGTTTATCTGTAAATAATTACCTTTTAGGTGTCATCAATATGTCAGTATTGTACGTTAAAATGCTGAAAATATGTCAGTACTGTATGTTTAGATGCTGTAAATATGTCAGTATTGTAAGTTTTAGTGTCTGTAAAAACATAAGTAAATGTACGTTTTGTAGAACCACAATTTACGTAAAATATCACAAAATCATGTTGTATTTTTTTGAGCTGTTTGGTCGTGACAGTTTGTAGGCCTACCTGGAAGACTAATTCATTATGATTTCTTAAAGGAATAGTTCACCCAAAAATGTGCACCCTCAGGTCATTCAAGATGTAGATGACTTTGTTTCTTGATCGGAACAGATCTGGAGAAATTTTGCATTATATCACTTGCTCATAAATGCATCCTCTGCAGTGAATGGGTGCCATCAAAATTAGTTCAAATTGGAAATTTTCATATGGGTGAACTATTCCATTTAGTAGGTTTTTATACAGCCATTTTTTGAGGTCTATGAAAAAAAAAGTATTTTTCTTGTTGTCATCACACGTTTTATGCCACATTTTGATCAGATGTGATGCATTTCCCTTTCTCATTCCAAGTCTAATATTTATAAATGGCTGGTCACCATTTTATTATCTAGCCTATTGCCATCCGTGACACGAGGTGAGATTATCTATAGTCAGTGCAACGCACTGTCGCTGCCATCACTCTCTCACAAGACCAAAACAGATTTATATTTAGATTTTTATCTTCTCATCTGTAATAGATTTTTTTTTAGCATTGTGATCAGGCAAGTAAAACATGTGCAACACCACAACTTATATTGGACTAAGGTGGAAGGAAAATATACAAATTTGTAGGTCTAGATGATTGGAACCTAATACCACATAATCCTAAACACATGTAAATTGTATAAACAAATGTACAGTCAGTAACTTAGGTTTAAACCATATTTACTGTATTTTTACTGTTCCGTTTATATGAATTACACTGTATAACAATAACAATAAGATTCTACCATGTACATAGATTATAAAAAAGTGCGCCTGTTTCTTTAACCCATTTAGGGGCGTGGCTAGCTGTCAGTGGACGTTTGATTGGCAGGAGAGAAACATGACCCGAGCAGCCTGTAGTATCCACGCTGCATCGCACAGTCTCGTGTCACACCCCCAGTCTGTGACTGTGAGCACATAAAGCTGCTTTACATCATTTGACTTGAATAGTTCACCGTATTCGCGGGTGGCTATACAGTTTGGTTACGACTTAGTACGAGACGTCGGTCATTTGGAATTAAAATACGTTTTGAATGCGGATACTTCAGGTGAAGCCGACTGGATATTGCCGCTTTCTCCGTCAGAATGATTTAAAAAGCTGCTTGAAGTATAAAACGAAAGTGTTTTTTTTTCTTTTAAAACGCAAGGAAAACGATTTCAGTCATCTGTAACATTTGACAGCAGATGAATATCCTCATCCTGGACTATATCGAAGTATAGGTAAGTGTTTTTAGAAACTAAGATAGATTTTTTTTATTTTTTTTTTATTTTTTTTTTTACAAATTGTAGCCTGGGAAATAGTTACTTAAAAATGTACGCAGCTTTGAGACGGTGTCATTTTCATTCATTTTGATTTTCAATTCATGTTTTTAATGACAGTGGTTGCTGATACCAAGTTACTACAGTTTGACTGGTATAATAATAACTAGTAAAAATTCGAAAGCTTATCATAATAAGGTTTTATAAAGGAAAACATCAGTTTGATACTTTTTTGGCATCAGTTACATCTATCATGAAATCTTTTTCAAAGATGTAAAGCTTTTATTTTTTATTAACAATAAATAGACAAACTATGCATGATATAAGAACTTAAAAACATTTATAATTAAAACAATAGTTCTACACCATGTTTCAAACATTAAAAAATACCTGTTTATAATCAGTTGCATTACTTTGTAAGTTTTTAATCTCTTAAGTAAATGGACCGATTTTCCTTCTTTTTCTTTCCTGAGTATGAATTTATTATTTAAATTTAAATGTACTTTTTGCTCCTGACATGCTATTGTGTGTGTTTTACTATGGAATTATGCAGTTTTTAAAGGGGAATGTCTGATAATGTACAAAAACGAGATTTGTTTTAAAGTCTTAATGATGGATGAGATTGAACGAGTGACATTTTGTCTGTCAGAATTTACATCGTGCGATACCACGTGTTTTTTAATAATCTAAAATCTATTCAACCACAGTTTGCTTTTGGGCTTGTAAATTTTGTAAGACGATCCAACTACTTATGGTTTTGTGAATTGTGCTCTTGCAATAATAACATGTCAGCCACGTGCCTTTTCAGTAGCTCATGTAATTTGGAAAATTTGGTCAGCCCAATTATTATTTAATCAGTTTTGTCAAACAGACTACATGAAGCTCTGAGTTATCATTACATCCAGTTCTCCAGTCTCATATAAGACTAAAATAGAGAAGACCTTCAACTGGTGAGTTCCCTTGTGAAATCAGCAGAGTCTAACAGATGGAGCGATGACAGCAAGATGAGACACAAGTCATCACAAAATGAAAGAGGGCCCAGCACTGAACTAGGCTCAGCATTATTAAAAAAAAAGTTTAGTCTATAAGCAAGGTTTTGGATTTTACCTTGGTCTTATCTTTCCAACCTAATTTTGCACAAACAAAAGCCACTCCTGACACATATCTATCATTAAAGAATGCTTGAACAGCGTTTAGTCACAATTTGCTTACTATGTACATTACCAGTCAAAAGTTTTTGAACAGTAGATTTTTAATGTTTTTTAAAGATGTCCCTTCTGCTCACCATGCCTGCATTAATTTGATCCAAAGTACAGCAAAAAAAAGTAAAATATTTTTAATACTTAAAATAACTGTTTTCTATTTAAATGTATTTAAAAATATAATTTATTCCTGTGGTTTCAAAGCAGAATTTTTAGCATCATAACTCCAGTCACATGATCCTTCAGAAGAAATTTTAATATTCTGATTTGCTGCTCAAAAAACATTTATTATTATTATTATTATTATTATTTTTATTATTATTATGTTTAAAACAGCCAAGTAGATTTTTTCAGATTTCTTTAATGAATAGAAAAGTTCAGAAGAATAGCATTTATCTGAAATAGAAATCTTTTATAACATTATAAATGTCTTAATCATCACTTTTGATCAATTTAAAGCATCCTTAATAAATAAAAGTTTTAATTTCTATCATTCCTTTCCCAAAAAAACTCAAGGCTTTTGCATGGTAGTGCATGGTAGTGTATAAAGTTACAAAAGCTTTTTATTTCAGATAAATGATGATCTTTAAATCTTTCTATTCATCAAAGAATCCTGAAAAAAAAAAATACTCAACTGTTTTAAATATAAATAGTAATAATAATATTGTTTCTTAAACAGCAAATCAGCATATTAGAATGATTTCTGAAGGATCATGTGACACTGAAGACTGGAGTAATGATTAATGAATAAAATAAAATGAATAAAATTTAGCTTTAATCACAAAAATAAATGACAGTTTACAATATATTCAAATAGAAAGCAGTTATTTTAAATAGTAAAAATATTTCACAATATTACTGCTTTTGCTGCATTTTGAATTAAATAAATGCAGGCTTGATGAGCAAAACAGACCTTTTTAAAAAACCTTACAAATCTTACTGTTCAAAAACGTTTGACTGGTAGTGTATGGGAAACAGTGCGAAGATCTACGTTTGCGATCTAAAGAAGACAGAAAATCATGCAGACGACGTTATGATGGTGAGTAAATGATGACAGGATGTGAATCACTTTGAGCCTTGAGAAGCTGCAGCTTATTGCAAGGAAGAACCATAGAGCTTCTCAAGTTCATGCAATGTCACGCAACGTACCCATACTTCATATATTAATAGAGTCTCTGAAGAGATTTATTCGAAACTCCACAATCAATCAAATGTTTACCTCAGAAGCTGTAGGCTCCAAAAAAAGTCAAATGCTTTGTACACTTCAGAGAGGTTTAATCACATCTGTGGAGTCTTTGGAAGAATGTAGCAGTTGCTGTGGCTGTTGATGAGTGTCTCTATTGCTGCATTGACCAATGCAGATAACAAATGGGATTTTGGCGCATCTGTGGTCTCAGCGTTAGAGCGGTTGATTGAGTGTTGGGAGCATATTGTGGTCGTGTCAGGTTGCTTCATCGTTTACATCAACTTTCCCCCTTAATCGAACAGGTGAGGAGGTCCAAGTGCAGCTGTCACTTTTGGATGTGTGTGCATGTGTGATGTTGTAATGACAGCACAAGGGTATGACCACCGGAGATGTTTGACACAGACATTTTTAGCTATCAAATCCTTTTGATTAGGCAATAGACCACACTCCACTTCCATATGGACACGTAGACACGTAGAAACTTTATTGAACCCCTCAGAAAAATTAAGGATTAGCTAAAGAAGGATTATGAGACAGCTGCACATTATTAATCTATGATACTATGCTTTGAAATGAATCCCACACATTTTAATAACCCATGCAATCATTATCATAAAAGTGTCACGATCAGACTCCTCCAACCTTATGAGTCAATGTGCAGAAGGGAAGCTATACAGTATACAGATGAAAGTATCTGGTGATGTGTGATTTTCCTGTTATCTCTATTTTAAGCATCTGAAACTAACTTTGCTAATCTCTAAAGACAGGTGCGGAGAACAAGAAACTGTTGCTGTTCGGTTGTTGAGCACCAGATGACTTAGTTGACATACTTGCGACATTCATTTTAGTTAAACTTCCAAGTATGTTCCCATAGTACTTCAATATACAGTAGAAGTAAAGTAGCTTAGAAACTTTGCATAGTAAGCCAAACGTCTGGATGTCTGGAGGCTGCAGGAAATTATGCACTACTGGCCAAAACCAACAAACAGTCAAGAGGAATATAAAAAAAAGAGGCTTTGGGTTAATTTCAGTCGGTGTTTACTAAAACGGCAGCATGGATCTACTCAGACTAGCATGCTGTACACAAAGATACCACAATGAATTGTAGCTTAAGCATTCAGTCTGCAATTTCCTGTGTGCAAAGCTACTTCTGATGAGTCTCAAAAAGGAAAAGCTCTCAAATAACTTTTCTGGAGAGCCAAGGTGAATTGCACGTCATATGTAGGATTACCCAAAAATGGGAGTAAATCTTGAGGCTTGTTTTTTTCACTAGCCAAGCCAAGAGAAAGTCTAGGATGTCATGGAACACAAAAAGGGCAAGTCACACTAACAACTAGAATGATAACTATAACCATAAAGTTTTCAAAAAGAGAAGTTGAAGAGATGAGATAAAGTTTGGAGAAGTTTAAAAGAGAAAAGCGCCGTCTACACCACAATTACTACAATAACGACACAAAAACAATGTAGTGGAATGTGGAATCACTTTTAAATAATGTATTTTCAGCTGGTGAATAAATAAAATATTGACAGCCAATCAGAAGACCGATTTAAAGTGAACCACAGGTATTACGACTTTTATGGCCTAATATGACATAAATTATGTCTCTTACTGAACTATGTAGTAGAAAACCCGTGAAAGATTTGTTATTTAAAAAATCCACATTGTTTTATACATACAGGGTTCGTACAAGAGCTTAAAGTGCTTGAAGTACATGAATTTGACTTTTTTAGATTTAAGGTCTGGAAAGCCCTTAAAAATAGCAATATTCATAATTAAAAGACAATATCTATGAAATAAGTGTCAATTTTTTCAATCAGCACATTTTTTTTCTGCTTATTTCAGTTAATATCATAAAACTAGTGAGCTAAGCCAGTAGTAGTACTGACAATGTTGTGTAAACATAGCTGAAGAAAAGTGGAACAGATGAACCAAATCAATTGAGTCATTTATGTTGGAACCGCTCAGATTGATTCAAACTTATGATTGAATCATTAATTTCAAGCGAAATGTAAAGATGCGATTTTCTAGGCCGATAAGATTAGGAACTACACTCCCATTCCGGCGTAATAGTCAAGGAAGTTTGCTGCTGTAATATGGACGTAATATTACTGCGCCTGCTTCGGCCATATTACGGCAGCAAACTTCCTTGACTATTACGCCAGAATGGGAGTGTAGTTACTAATGCTAAAAGTGATATCGCCAGAACAGGAGATTGGCTGAATGGATTTCAATATGGTAAAAATCAACTTATTAACTCGGGGGGAGTTGTAGAATTAGCCTATTTCCAAAAAAATTGGAGTGTTCTTTTAAGTGATACAATCGGATCATGTCACAAATCATTTTATTTAGATTGGAACTTCGAAGGGGATTCGCAATTTGTCTTGGATCGGGACTTCACATCGCGAATCATTTGATTTAGATCGGACCTTTGTAAATATCGAATCATTTGTCTTAGATCGGGACTTCAAATCATGAATCATTTGATTCAGATCGGAACTTCAGAGGGGATTCGCAAATTGTTTGTCTTAGATCAGGACTTCAAATTGCGAATCATTTGATTCAGATCCGGACTTCAGAGCCCATATCGCAAATTATTTGATTTAGAACAGAACAGGTTTGTGAATCATTTAGCGAATTGAGTCCTGATCTGAAATAATGGTTTGCAAATCTTTATTCAGATCAGAACTTCGGAGCATGAATCACGAATCATTTGATTCAAATCAGGACTTTGGAGCACTTATGGCGAATCTTTTGTTTCAGATCAGATTTCGATTTTGATTTAAAAAAAAAAAATCTTAAACAGTAGAAAACATCAGATCATTAGGGGAGTACAGTTATAAAAACAAAAAGTAAAAAAAAAAAGAGAAAAAGTACACAAATATTAGGAAAATTAATTAGGATTTTACTATAATAAAAGTGAAGTATACATTTACTATACTTTTTTGCCATTTTTAGTATATATTTATCTATTTATCTTTTTTAGAATTTGAAAGAGAAGATATTGTGTTATTGTGTAATGTAATTTTACATTATCTGTACAAACCCTGATACTGTACATATTTTAGACTATGAGGGGCGCCATTATTTTGCTGACATGAAACAGTTGCACTCAGTGAGCTACTGCCACTACTTGTTGCTATTTTTACTGCAACACAACTCAAAAATATACTGATAGGATGCCACATTGTGCGGCTTTACTTACAATTGTCGACCAAGGACAACAAGAGAAGCTATGTAAGTCTTCACTGCTTTCCTAGCGATAAGAAGAAGAAAAAAGAATGGGAAGATGCCTGTGGACGAATAAAACTTCCTAAAGACCTGCGTCTTTGTTCTCTTTAGCCCTGATGCGAACCACAGCTACTGAAAGAGCTTACAAATGGCAGAGACAAGAAATGCTAGATGCCATCCTGGCAGCACGCTTGTCCCCCATAGTCTAAAATATTTATGAAACAATGTGGATTTTTAAAGTAACGTTAATCTTTCATGGGTTTTCCACTACATATTTCAGTAAGTCTAAATACCCTGGGATACCTTTAAAGCAGCAGACATTGTAAGTGCATTATGCACTTAGAATAATCAGAATGTTATCATCCATTAGTGTGTATGCTGATATAGTTATCATTATCGTTCATGGTGTGAACGGGCCTTATAGGTCTATTTCTGTGGATCTATCTGAGATCCATATGTCAGCAGTCCTAATGGATCAGTTGAGTGACAGCTAATTGTTTGCAATGCGTCATCAGACGCTTTCCATGCAGAGAAAATAAACGAATAGCTTGCCAGTGTCGCACTTAGTAATGAGTGCAAAGATAGCAAATAAATATAGACTAGATTTCAATCTATGTTTAATAACTTTAATTAATTGTGCTATCCTATAACATTCATACAGATCTATCATAATGTGCATTTGTGCATCTATGATTAATCATGACAGGTATGATGACAAGCAGTCAATGTGCAGCTTATAATATGGATATTTGCAGCCATCGCACTGAACTCAAAAGCTCTCTCTTTATCTCTGGTGCGAGTCTATTTTGAGCCGCGGTGCTGCCTCTCTTTGATCGCTAGAGTTCCCTATGGTAAAAACCCAAGTGTGAGTCCAGCGAAACAGTCGAGGGCATTTGTGGAGGGTAAAGATGACGGACAATAGACAGAATCACCTTTCAACACCTCTTTAAATACATTGGGGATAACATTAAAGAGGCAGTAAATCATTCTCGCCTCCATGCTAATGTGGCATCATTTTACATCTGCTCTGCCAAACTTGTAGCATTTCCTCACATTCGTCCTTGTCAGTAAACTCAACACATACAGTGTATATTTAAATCTTTTTGGCTTAAAGAAAGTCGGATTGATTAAAGCTAAAATCTTGCAAGATTTTTTTTAAGCGGATTTCCCCCGTCATTTTTTTTTTTGCATTCCTGTTGGTACAGAAGTTACACACTGCTTTAAAATACTTGATTCCAATTGGTCAAACGTGAAATGCAGTGCTTTGATCTTGTTTTTCAGTGATGTTGGTTTCAGAAGTGTTTTTCCGGTTCGTTTTTGTCTTCATTTAAGATTCATAAGCCATGAATCAAACCAACCAGCTAGATGGTGAATCACAACATTACAAAGTTTGATTTGAAGCAAAAAAGTATTTAAGTTCTAAATCAAAAAGAACTCATATGGAGGAAATAATGAGGTTTTTACTTCTGGAACCCAAATGTTTCACTGTTACTTCAACATCAAACTGGCGCGGTAGTGTGCGGGGATGTTTCTTTTCCCTTTCAAATCAAATATAAATTCATGTTGCAGTCACATTTTCTTGTTTAAATAAACAATTATATTTTATATTTTAACAGTAATCAGTATTCTATTTATTAAAGCCAAATATGAATCTGATCAAGTTAGTGTTTTTAAGCATTTTATATTTTTTCCAAAATAATAACCCAAGACAGTAACAATTTAAGCAATATATTTTATTTGTGAACTTACATTCATCTATTTTTTTTAATAATTAACTTTAAACTATTTGAACATTTTTCAGATTATCAGTCTTTAAAGCTTGATAAATATTAAATATAAATATCAATATAAATATAGATTTATTTTAAATTTAACCAAGCTGAAACTCCCGCAGATCATGTTTTCATTCCATTTTGACATGAAGTGGTTATATCTAAGTGTGTGAGTTGTTTACTTACTATTTAAAGTTAGTCTTCCCATTAACGGCATTATATTGTTCATTCAGACTGATTCGCAAACACACACAAGCACAGGATTTATCGCATGAACCAATCACATCTGAACACAACCATATCTAATCATATTGAGATGGAGGCATTGTCTTCTCTCACGTGACTTTCCCCCATTCATTCTCAATTACCCCCACCGCATGCTTTAGCGGGTCTGTTAAAACTCAATGGGCTCAGGGGAGGCTAAAGAGACGTGGACTCCCACTGTAAACTTACCTGGTATCACTGTTGGACAATGTTTATTTAGAAAAAAAACCCGAGTGATTTATACATTTATACACTCACTAAAAAGTTATATTTTGTAATATTGGCATTGTTTAATTTTTGTACTACAATTTATTTTCTCATCCAATATTTTGAGGAGAGACTGAGCTAAATAAATATTTAGCTGTGTAATGAGTGGCCTAATGTACAGTTAGCCAGTCATTATCACAAAATAAACATAAAATGACAGAATAATGACAGACTGTCTGTTGATTATCCCTCACATAAACTTGAACAACCTTGTACATTTACATCCACTCCTTATTCCATAATTAATTCCTGCTGTGCCTTTAAACAAACCTTTTTTTTTTCCCAAGCAGTAGCTTGACAATCTATGATTTAAAGATATGGAAATTTTTAATACTGCCCAGCCAAGCCATCTGAATGTCCTGGAGGAAAATCTCATTGTAGATGGATGAAAGATGATTTACATACAATTTTTTTAAATCAAGCAAGCCCTTGGAACACTAGAAACTCTGTTTTCCTTGCTTTTGTTCTGAAAGTACAATTGATTAAAAACAAAATTGAGAATTAAGCATGGCTACAGCTCATAAAACCATTTTTATTACTTCATGATTACTAACGTCTTTTCTTTAATTTGCTGCTCTGAATGTTTTTTGTTTTTTTACAGGCACATATGTGAGAGGCCACAAGCGACAATGTCTAAGACGCAGAAATCAGAGTCCAGGTCTCGCTCTCGATCGGCCTCCAGATCAAGATCCCGTTCTGATTCTCGCTCCCGCTCCAGATCACAAAGCAGCTCTAGATCTAGAACCAGGAAGCGCAGATATGTGTAAGTGTCTGGTATGCTTATCAAAATAGATATACAAAATAGCTACTGGCTTTGCAATCAATTAAAAATTTGATGGTTTCTGTTACTGCAGCATACAAAGCAGATGTGTGCAGATGTTGGATGAAGGAGTTGGTTTCGATTGTTAATTTCAGTTTTGATCAAAATTTGTACTTTCAAGTTTCAGTCATTACTTTCAGTGACGTGTTGTGGATTTAAATATGTAACCAAATGAAGGGATGTTTGGTAATACAAATTCTAAATGGAAAAACTAATTAAATTATCACTGAAAAAGTAATCAACAGTAATCATTTCCATTTTCCTGACTATTGAGTCATATTGAGTCAGATTTCAGGCTGTCTTACAATCAGGCCCACATGGAATTAGCTCACAGTTCTGCAATAAATAAACCCAGAAAATGCAAAAAGAAAGATTTCATCTGGGTCTACTTATAATCTTGTGCTTAGTAAGCAATGAACTTAAGAACAAAGTACAACACAATAACACTTACTGTGTCTTGACAGATGTGCTTAAAAACTAAGTGAGCTGGCAAACTCTTAACTTCTCACGTTGTTCGTAAACACACAATGGAACTTCATTGTAAACACATGCCATGTGACTCATGCGCGGCTTCCCATCCATGACTCATTTTAAATTAAAATCAATATTCCAATGCCAGTCTCAGCCGTCTAGCCGGAGCTGCCAGGCCGAAGTTATGTAAGATACACCTCCATACTCTGTGCTTTTATAACGCCTTTACTCTGGCTTCCTCACTTGTTGAAAAGGGGCTGCACAGTCACTGTGATTTTACTCCCCACGTGTTCGTCAGCATTGCATAAACTCTGATATTTGGGAAGGGCTGTGGCTTTGGAAAGGCTCACCACACTTTCTTATTTCCCGTGCTAAAATTGTACTTCGCTGCACATTCTCACAGAACTGCTGGTTTTGTGCTTACAGCACAGTGGAGCCCGTTAGGTAGCCAAATGTAAATCGTCCCTGCCAAAAAACTGCTGCTCTCTATTAGACACAAACGGATACATACTTGTGGTGCTTTGGTTTTTTTGTTTTAAATTTTTTTTGGAGGACCCATGATTTTTTTTTTTCCATAAGCATGGATCCTTTTTCCTGTGTGGTTGACAGTATACTTTGAGAACAAATTCTGAGATCCCTTATTTGCAAGGGAAATCTTCTGAGCCTGGCCTGTCATTGCTGACCACAGTTTCAAAGTGACATCGCTGATGGAAAAAGCTTGATGCATGCATGTCATAAAAAGGAAGCATAGCTGTTTTGAATGAAGTCAAACTGTCCAAATAAAACTCATGGTCATCAGGTCATAAGTGGATGAAAATGCAGTCATTTCCAAATTATAAACACCCTGTTTTTGAAAAAAAAAACAAAGGGTAATTTTTTTATCATTTACTCACCGTCATGTAGATTTTTTTCAAGTTGCTTTTTTCAAGTGCAATTACAGTTAAACTACAGGTTTTAAAACTTATACAGTTGAGGTCAAAAATTTACATTCCCTTTTCAGAATCTGCAAACTGTTAATAATTTTACCAAAATAAGAGGGATCATAGAAAATGCATGTTATTGTTTATTTAGTACTGACCTACATAAGGTATTTCACATAAAAGATGTTTACATATAGTCCACAAAAGAAAATAATAGTTGAAATTTAAAAAATGACCCTGTTCAAAAGTTTACACCCCCTTGATTCTTAATACTGTGTTGTTACTTGAATGATCCACAGCTGTTTTTTTTTTTTTGTTTAGTGTGGTTGCTCATAAGTCCCTTGTATGTCCTGAACAATTTAACTGCCCGCTGTTCTTCAGAAAAATCCTTCAGGTCCCACAAATTCTTTGGTTGTCCAGCATTTTTGTGTGTTTGAACCCTTTTCAACAATGGCTGTATGATTTTGAGATCCATCTTTTCACACTGAGGACAACTGAAGGACTCATATGCAACTATTACAGAAGGTTCAAACGTTCACTGATGCTCCACATGATGCATTACTTTTTGAATTTGAAGATTAGGATAAATTTGACATTTAATCTTGTGAGAAACATGTAACTATCTTCTGTAGCCTCTGAAGGGCAGTACTAAATGAAAAAAAATATGATATTTAGGCAAAATAAGAAAAATGTACACATTTCCATTCTGTTCAAAAGTTTTCGCCCCCAGCTCTCAATGAATGTTTTTTCGTTCTGGAGCATCAGTGAGTGTTTGAACCTTCTGTAATTGTTGCATATGAGTCCTTCAGTTGTCCTCAGTGGGAAAAGATGGATCTCAAAATCATACAGTCATTGTTGGAAAGTTTCAATTAGACAAAAATGCTGGAAAACCAAAGAATTTGTGGGACCTGAAGGATTTTTCTGAAGAACAGCAGGCAGTTTAACTGTTCAGGACAAGCAAGGGACTCATGAACAACTATCACTAAACAAAAAACACCGCTGTGGATTATTCATGTATAAACACAGTATTAAGAATCAAGGGGATGTAAACTTTTGAACAGGGTCATTTTTAAAATCAACTATTATTTTCTCTTGTGGACTATATGTAAAAATCTTTTATGTGAAATATCTTATTCAGGTCAGTGCTAAATAAACAATAACATGCATTTTGAATGACCCCTTTTATTTTAGTAAAATAATTGCAGATTCTGAAAGGGGGTGTAAACTTTTGATCTCAACTGTACTGTATTTCAAGGCTTCTTTAGTCATTTGTGTGACAAACAGACCAAAAACGGTCATTATTCATTGATCATCTTGTGAGATGTGAGCAACAATATCAAGGTTTTCATTCAATAATGCCATAAATTTGACCCATTCTTCTCATAAAGCTATCATATGACTGCAGAAGAATTTTTATGTTGCCTTTGTACCCTTTTTAAACATTAAATGTCTTAATTTCCATTTGAAAAGTGCAATCAGTAAAATTAAAATGTCTGCTTTTGTGCTTCCCAGAAGAGAGAAAATGATATATATTTTAAATTACATGAGAGTGACTAAACAACGAAAGAATTTGCATTCCAACTTTAGTTAACTAGTGGATAAACAGCTTTTCATATAAGGGAGCTGTTGTAATTGTTACTTTCAGTAAAGCTCTCTCTGCAAAGCTAATGTGTTGTAACTGGCAGGCTGAGAACCTCCTCTTTGCTTCGTAGAAAGAAAGTAGAAATCTCTCCCATATGACCCATGTGACTGACTCTTTCCATCCGCGCTCACTAGAGGAGATGCAAAGTCCCTCTTGCTCACTGTGAGAGTATCATGTTGCTCTGTGCACTACTTTCTCACTCTGTTTTCCAATGAAAAAACGCATCAGGTGAGTACAAAACCAGCCGAAACGGTAGATTATTGCTAATGTCATTATGTTTGTGGTTTGTTGGATTGTAAACTGGTTGCAGGGTGCTTTAGTTAGATAATCATTTGCAACACTGTTTCACTTTCCAAATGGCGAAAAATTCCACTGTACTAGTATGACAGGTTTTAATAACACAATGCTAGACATAATTGCATGCTGTCTGTAATTTTATGGTCTAACATGGTTAATGTGTGCATATTGTTGAAATGTTTCTGTTTAGTTTCCAATGAGACTTTATTCTATGAACTATATATTTTTCAAAATGTTATAGGTCAGAGTGCAATGCACAGTGTGAAATACTTGCATGTGCAAGTTGTTTAATGAATTATCAGTTTGTGATTTGTTAAGACATGCCGATATGGACTGTCTTACAGAGACAAGACTGTAGATGTGTTTATAAATAGTACAACAGGGCCACCGTGTGGCTGAAGTTGATCTTGCACCCAGAGATTTTAATTGTGATTGGTCATATCAGCCGTGTATGAATGCTGTGAAATAATGTTACACTAATTATTGATCTTAAATAGTTGAAACAGCTGAATTCACAGTTATAGAATATACAGAACAATTTTGTTTGTATATTTGTACAATTGTATTGCTGTATTGGTTGTCCTTTTATTTTTAGAAATAAATGTTATCAGTTATAATTCTAGTTTTAAAGGGATATAAACCTTTTTATTATTTATTTGTTATTATTACTATTACAATTCTTATAAGAGAAACTTTTATTATGACCTAAGGCCTCAGGTTGGACTTCAATAAATCAAACATCATTCTACAGTGTCTCATAATCAAATGTCTTGACATTATAACCAAATTACATTTGAATAAAATTTGATTTGAGATCTGCAACGGAGATACAGATTACCTGTGAAACTCTCTGGTCTGTTGATCGTCACACAGAGCTATCATAAGACTCCAGAAGAAAATATATAGATAGGGTGACCAGATTTCTCATGGTGGGACGGGTGGGAAATTTGTGAAATTTTATTTTATGATATCTGTGTTATATTCACATATGTGACCCTGGACCACAAAACCAGTCATAAGGTTAAATTTGACAAAAATGAGATATATACATCATATGAAAGCTCAATAAATAAGCTTTCTATTGATGTATGGTTTGTTAGGATAGGACAATATTTGGCTGAGATACATCTATTTGAAATCAGAAATCTGAGGATGCAAAAAAATCAAAAAGACTGAGAAAATCACCTTTAAAGTTGTCCAAATTAGGTTCTTAACAATGCCTATTACAAATCAAAAATTAAATTTTGATATGTTTACAGTAGGAATTTTACAAAAAATCTTCATGGAACATGAACTTTACTTAATTTCTTAATGATTTTTGGCATAAAAAAAAAATCTAAAATTTTAACCCATGCAATGTATTTTTGGCTATTGCTACAAATATACCCCAGCGACTTAAGACTGGTTTTGTGGTCCAGGGTCACATATACACTACCAGTCAAAAGTTTTTGAACAGTAGGATTTGTAATGTTTCTCCTGCTCACCAAGCCTGCATTTATTCGATCTAAAGGACAGCAAAAACAGTAATTTTGAAATATTTTTACTGTTTAAGAACATGATTCTTCAGAAATCATTCTAATATGCTGATTTGATGTTTAAGAAACAGTCAATTTTTTTCAGGATACTTTGGTGAAAAGAAAGATCCAAAGATCAGCATTTATCTGAAATAAAAAGCCTTTGTAAAATTATACACCATACCATTCAGAAGCTTGGAGTCAAGTAGTAAGGATGCTTTAAATTGAAGATGAAGACATTTATAGTTTTACAAAGATTTCTATTTCAGATAAATGGTGTTCGTCTGAACTTTCTAATCACCAAAGAAACCTGAGAAGTTTTTAACATAATAATAATAATAATCAAAATAAAAAAAATAATCAGTAAATCAAAATATTAGAATGATTTTTGAAGGATCATGCAACTGGAGTAATAATTCTAAAAATTCAGCTTTGAAACACAGTAATAAATTACCTTTTCAAATCTATTTAAATATAGTAAAAATATTTCACAATTGTACTGTTTTTGCTGCACTCTGGATCAAATAAATGAAGCATTAAAAATTAGGGCTGCAACAACTAATCGATAAAATCGGTTATTATCGATAATGAAAATCGGCGACAACAATTCTCATTATCGATTAATCGGGTCCGCCCACAGTGCACGTTCAACTTCAGAGAATCATGTCAAATTACAGCACTGAATGACGCATTTCTGTAGACACAATGCATCTAAAAATAGTGTAGGAAACAGAATGAGATGCTGCAGGAGAGTTGCGTGATCCCAAAACATGAGAATTCCTTCTTTTAAACTTTAAGCTAATAGCGTAATGGCTTGCCCTGTGAGGCACTTTGACAGATCCGTTTGCATCCTCAGCATGAAAACTTTCTATTTTATGCTTGTTATAGTTATAGTGTGTTTTTCTTCAGATATTTGTCTTTTCTCTTTATTACGACAGGTGGTCTAATAAATTGTTAAGCACTGTGTTTTCATAGCATTCAGAATGTGGAATAGTGTGATTTTGACAAAAAAAATCTTTTTAATTTTTAAGCCAACTAATCGATTAATCGAAAAAATTATCGACCAACTAATCGATTATTAAAAAAATTGTTAGTTGCAGCCCTATTAAAAACCTTACTGTTCAAAAACATTTGACTGGTAGTGTACTGTTTATAGTTGTTTTTATTATATAAACAAGAGCAAAGATGCAAATTAAGAATGAAGATAAACGCGTTTTTCAAATACAGTAGGTTTATTTAACATGCATACATCTTGTGTTGTTTGATTAACATTGACATGACACAGACAGGTCTTTAATTAGGTTGCTGTCCCTTTAAGACCGAATGCATTGAAGTAATATACTGACACAAATCTGGTTTTCACCCGTTTTACATTTACTTAAGCTACAACTGACTGTATTTTTGTGAGATACTCCACACGATGGACTTTTTGACAACTGTGTGTGTATTTGACAATGTAGGCACAAAGAGAACTAATCGTGCGCTGTCTAAGAGAACTGGGATTGTGCGCGTGCTTTTGGCGTGTCATTTAGTGTGATTTCACTTATCCCGCCTTCACTAACTGCAAGTTAATTGATAACAAATTGTTATTGGATGGCAATTTCATTCTACGACAAGCCTGGCTACCTTTAATTAGACTTTTCTCGCGTGATAGAACACTACTAATACCTGCTCTGATAACCTAGTTGTAAAGAAATGTTGAAATACGGGACAAATCATGATTTTTTTTCTTAATAAGTCAGCACACTTAAAAAAGAGCTGGACTGTTTTGGGAAAATCTGGTTAGCCTATGTATAGGTTACTTTTATGTAGCTTTTATAGTGTTTTTTGTACTCTTTGGATTCCATGTAGTAAGTAAAACACAATAGCATATGTAATTTTGTCTCATTTTCTATATCCTCTAGAGTTTTGTTGGCTCAGTTCTTCCTTTTGTTGTCTTTAAGCTCTAGGTCTCGCTCTCGGTCAAGGTCCCATTCTCCGCCCCACAACCGGGAGCGGAACCACACACGGGAGTACCAGAACCAACGGGAGTTTCGAGGCAACCACAGAGGCTTCCGGAGGCCATATTATTTCCGGGGCAGAGGTCAGGGCTTTTTCCGTGGCCGCTTTCAGCGTGGTGGAAGGGGTGGATATAATAACTATCGTCACAAAAACTGGCAGAACTTCCGGCAGCACCCTCAGCATCAACAGCAGCAGTACCACGGCAACAGCCCCAAGAGGGGCCGTTCACGCTCTCCCAAGAAGCAGTCGAACAGTCCACAGCCCCGCAGCCATTCCCGCCGCTCTGACAGATCGTCCTCAGGGAGATCGCCACAGTCGCACCATTCTTCCTCCTCCAACTCTGGGTCTGCCAAACGCATTTGCAAAAATGCAAGAGAGGACATCTCTGTGCCCGAAGAAATCCGAGGAGGAGGAGATGGGGCTCTGGCAGAGCAGGTGGGAAGCTCTCCTGCGGCCGAAGGGAACTCTGATGGAGACAGGACTGTGGAGAAATGTCAGGTTTTGATGAATCATGACACTAGTCCTAAAAAGGCAAGTCCGCAGGTTTGCTCCACTGTCACTAGTGACCAACCCATTGACTCTTCAACCAACGAGACAAGTCCTGCTCATAATGCTCCTCATCGAGGTGCAACCACCTGGCAGAATGTTGAAACTGCACCTTCAAACACCAGCCCCATAAAGAAAAGCCTTACACCAGTTTTCAATGGTTTTGGGCTCTTTACAAATATTGACCAACAGACAGATGATACAATTGCTATCTCCGCTGCGTTTCTGAAGTAAGTCTGCTTTCTTTTAATGGAAGTATGTGTTGTTTATTTATCAATTTTTACACTACCTAAAAGTTTGGAATAAAAAAACTCTCTTAGGGTTACCGAGGCTACATTTATTTAAATATAATTACAGTAATATTTTCGGTGCCAATAGCTTCATGGGAAGCACATCGACATATAGTGCAATTGTGCTTTGGGCGACCCGAGTTTGAGTCCCGGCTCATGGTCCTTTCCCAATCCTATCCCCCTTCTCTCTCCCACTTTGTTTCCTGTCAATATATACTGTGCTATCCTACAAAAAAGGCAACAAT
>NC_133369.1:15865834-15892370 GCF_049309525.1 Garra rufa | reverse complement strand
ACAAAACCTAAAATACTAGATGAAGGATGTGAAATAATTCAATAATTATAAAATGGCCGCTTGGTGAACCTACGAACCAAACTCAAACCCTGTTAGATGAAATTTACCCTCTTGCTCTAGTATTCATTTCTGTTGGAAACTGCAGTGATGTGTACTTATTGGTACATATTTTGCATCTTGCGAAAAAGTTCCCACAGATACATTTTCATCATAAAATCAGCACCAAAAAACAAAATGCTCAAGCATTCGTGGTTCAATTCAGTACAATTTAGTCTAATTGCACAGTTTGCTGACTGACATCAGCACAATGGACGTAGATCAACCTATAATTAATCATCTGACCTCTGTCTTTGTTGAGGGCAAAGGTTAATGATCCATCAAGCCAAAATCCACTGGCTGATTTCAAGTCTCAAACCTCTAGACTGTCCTTGCTGTTTTTTTCCACAAAAAGCAATTTGCATCTTAAGATGACTACACTAATAATGACGTCAGTTTACTAAGTGTCAATACTATCTTACTTTTGAATCAATATATGATCATTGTGGAATACTTCCTCCATCTCTCCTCTCAGAAAGTCGTGCGTATTTAACTGTGAAAATATTGACTTTCTCTAGGGGCAATCAATAATATTTCTGCTTTTCACTCATTGTACGTGGATCTTCTGCCAATAAAGCACATCCTGAAATCAAGGTCATTCTGTGGGCACATGCAAAATCAGATACTGCATATCCAAGCCAATAGCTCAGAATAAAAAAAACAAATATGAGTTAAGGTCAGGTTTCATTTGTTGTCAATAGATTAATCATCATAGTCCCAAGAAGTTTCTGTCCCAGTGAACTCGACAAATCAGACTCAATTACATTTCAATAAAACAAACTGCTGATGCAAACAGGGAAGCACATATCCAGATCCATAACTCTGTGCGTCACATCAGTAATTTCTCAGCTGAGAGCTCAGGACTAATCATGTATTAATAATGATCTTACAACACAGCCAGTGTGAAGCTGTACATGATTCTGATATTATTTACTCATTTGCAAATGTGAATTGGGGTAATGAGCTATGGACCTTATTTATTTTTTGACATACAGTGTTTTCAATAGATTGTACTGCTGTTTCTTTTCATCTGCATAAAATTCAATGTCATCTAACCTGGTTAAGATCTATTAATCAAAATATTAATAAATGCATAGAATCATAGTTTACTTATACTTTACATCATAAATTAGATTGAAAATAGCCTGTAGCTGTCTTAAATATTGCAATCTACTGCTATATGTGTCATTTTCAAAGCCAGGACTGAAATCTTTGATGCTAAGAGAGCAGTTTTGCATAGTGAAAATTTATATGAGGAGAAGGAATCAGATTGTGAATTTGTCATTTCATTTCCACCTTTAATGGTTATGCACATACACACACACACACACACACACACACACATGCGCGCACACACAGAAATGCTTGGAAACAGCAACTCCAAACTTCAATCACGGATACAAATTTATACCACTCCAATGCTAGACAGCCATTTCTGTGACTCAGGAAATGTCTTGTGTAATGTCACAGAACAGGTATTACATTTTCCTCAAAAATGCTTAATGTTCCTTGACTGGAATTTTCTTCTGGTATATCGGCTGAGGAAACAGGGAAATTACTTTTTGACAAGTCACATGAGAAGCACTGCTTTCTATTAATCTCTGAATAAATTCAGTTGCAAATGAATTCAGATATTCACCTCATCTCATTCTCCATAAATATGTTTTAATGCAATTACCTCTGTGAAATTTAATATGGCTGCTGCTGTCTACCAAATTATATTTCACTGTAAGTACTAGACTATAAATATTAGCTTATATTTTTCATAGTTCTAGATGGTTTTGTGTGTAATTCCTTTTCCTATGCTGTGAATACGTTTCGTAACTGTGAATTTATGCAGTGGCAAGGGTCTTCATCCACTAAACATTGAGGCACATATGACTGCATTATATGTGGCACGATTACCAGTTTGCTTAACGTTAGTGTTGCGTTGCTGTATAATGCATTAGTATGTTTGTCGTACGACAATCTGACCAATCGTAACATCGAATCTGCCATTTTGTCCGACAAACAAATCAGACAGGAGATTAGATTAATTTCAGTGGACTTAAACTTGAAAAATAGTGCGTTTTGACGTCTTTCTATGGTTGAAATAAAATACATTCTGATATTTTTCTTCTAAGCAAAGTACATCCAAAACATTAAAGAGAATTGCAACTTGCAACTTGCAACTACTGTAAAGGTTTAAGTTGACATGAATTTAAAAAATTCACCCTATTTTCTCAATGCATTTTATAGATCTTTTTGTAAACCGGTAATATGTGTATGATTCGTTTTTTTTTTTTTTTTTTTTTTGGAAAGTTCTGAGCTTGTAATGTTTAATCAGAATATCATAACTAGTCCTTATTATTCATCAGCTTCCCATTTTTGAGCACAATGCCCACCAGTGTTGCCAAGTGTGCAGCTTTCCTGTAGCATTGGGCTACTTAAATGCTGTTGCCTCAGGTTGTTTTCATGTCTGTGTGTTGAAGCAACCCCAATAACGTGATATGTAACCACTTGAATGCGAATTTTACCAGGGTACCCTGCCAAAACAATTTACCGGTGGAACCCCTCCGAAACGCAATTATGCCAGTTTTGAGTAACAATTAGGTGGGTTTTGTTGAGAAAACCTGGCAACCATGGTGCCCACACTCAAAATCCAATCAACAACCAATACATATAGTAGCAAGTCCCCCACTTTTCTTATTTTTGTATAATCTGTTATACTTGCATGTACGTCACAATACACAAAGCAAGATGTATTACTACTTACTTAGTGACGTTAAGATTAACAAGTGCTTTTCATGAATGTATTTTCCATTTCTGTTGGCTCGAGAAAACGTGACAAAGACAGTCCTTTAAATTCATTCATTTTAATAAGAAACAATTACGTTTTAGAGAATTTTTAAGAAAATAGAAAATGTCAGAAGACTTCCAAAAACGAGAATTGAAACTCATAGGCCCGGTTTCACAGACAGGGCAATTAAGTAATTCTTATGAACATGCTTACAAAAAACATTACTGGTGTGCATCTTAAGACAAAACAAAGGTACTGGTATATTTTAAGATCAAACAGTGCAATTTTATTTCAGTTGAAACAACTCAGACTTACATTTTAGTCTAGAACTAGGCTTAAGCCTTGTCTGTGAAACCGGGGGATACTGTACAGGTTTAAGTCAGCATAATATTTAAAAAAAAAAAATTATATTTTCTAAATGCACTTTATAGAACTTATTGTGAACAGGTAATCTGTGTATGATTTATATTTTTATGTTTAATCAGAGTATCATAACTAGTCCTTGTGGTTCATCTGCCTCCATTTTTGAACATAATGCCCCCCAGTGTTGCCAAATTTCCCAAGGAATTGAGCTACTTTAACACTGTTGCTGCAGGTTGTGACCCCAATAATGTGATATTTAACCCCTTGAATGCAAATTTTACCAGGGGAACCCCACCAAAAAATTTGTATTTTACCCCCGGAAAGTGATTTTTACTAGGGGACCCCTTCCAAAACGCAGGGGTATATGGCCGATTGATGGCATGTCGTGAAAACACTCTATTGTTCGTCTGTCTCCATTTTTGAGTGCAATGTCCACCAGTGTTGCCAAGTCTGTGGTTTTCCCTCAAAATTGGGCTACATAAACACTGTAGCCTCAGGTTGTTTTTCATGTCTGTGACCCCAATAACGTAATATTTAGCCTCTGAAATGCAAATTTTACCTGGGAAACCCCTCCAAAAACGTGCAAGTCCCTGCTTTACATTTTTCCTTTTTTGATAATCTGTTACACTTGCATGTCACAATACGGAACGCATCATGTGTTACTACTTACTTTTTATAGTAACTTACAAGCTCTTTCTCACAAGCCCTTCTTCTCATTGGCAGTTTTATCATATCAGCCTACAAATAAGAGGAACAAAATGCCAGGATGTAATAAGAAAACAGTGTTTGAGTATCCTATACTAAGCTCACTTGCTAGAAACAATGAGGGCTGGCATTCTCCCATGTTTCTATCTTCACAGGAAAGGAAAGAACATAAAAATATTGTTTTGAACTTCACTGTGATGATTTCCTTTGGGTTTTGGGTGTTGCTAGAAAAGAGAGTTATTACTGTCACTCTTAAATCGTTTCTGGAGGAGCTGCTGTTGAACATGTGAATATGAAGATAATTTCCCTTCTTCACATACAGACTATCCATGATCTACTAGAGAATGGAAACATTAAAAATAGCAATCTTATTATGATTTTAGCATACATGTACAATAGTGGTCATAAATGGCTCAAAATAACAGATTGTGTTTAAAAACAGAGGTTTTTGACTGTATGAGCTCATACAAAATGTTGCTTTTAGGCAGTTATTGGGTATCGTTTTAGACACATTTTATCCAATCAATGCATCTCTTTCTGAGCTCAACAGGAGGTTTGAAATAGAGGAAAAGTGAGTGCGGCAATCACAGGTTAAAGACCAGGTGCGACTGCAGAGGTCTTTTTAACTGAGAAATAGATCTCTGTGTAATCAGATCAGAAAATATCCAACAGCTTCAATAGTCCACTCACATTTTCTCATCATTCTCTTAGAGGCAGATGATTATGACATGCCTCAGGCATGTTTGCACCACAGGTGAGCATCACCTCCATCTTAAAGATGAAAGAATGCTCATTGTGGAGATGACAGGGTTAGATTATGAGTGATGACATGCTGTCTGAGGATGTCTTTGGTGGGATGACAGTTCAGAAATGGGAGAATAGACGATCGAGCCCTCACCATCTCGCTCTATACCTGTTATCTGTCACAACCGTGTCATGAAAACATGTACTTATATAATCTCTCTTCAGGGATTCCTCGCTACAATTTACCTCCCTCTATCACAGATCTGGGCCGGGACGTGTTTTTTTTCTCCCCCTTTTCGTCGTCCATATGGCTGTTAACCTGGAAAAAATGCCTGAGGCAACATATCAGCAATGACGTGCTCATGATATGACCATTATGAGATATGGCCTAGAATCATACATCAGATGGTCAGATGTGTGTGAAAGGTTACAAAACTAGCTCTTTTTCTGTCAGGAGTCTTGTGGTCGTAAGATAATATAAATACATAATAAAGATAATGGCCTATATTTCAGAATTTCACAAACTGATGAGGGCTAGTTACAGGGATTTTTAAATTAGTAGGGAGTAGGGTGTTTTTCACATTGGGTTGGGGCAATTTGTCACATTTTATTGAGACTTTAAAGTCCCCATGAAATCAAAATTGAAGTTTTTAGGCTTTTAGTATGGATATGTTAGCCTTGAGGTTATCTATAAGCTAGTATGCTCCAGAACAATGACATGATTTGCATTTAGAAGATATAAGCATTCAAAACTTACAGTCTCTAATTTCTGGCAATATGGATCATGTATTTTGATGACATCACCCTGCACTTTAGTCTCATCACACTTTCTGTCCAATCAAATGCTTTCTAGAATACGAAGGGTCCCGCCCCCTACACTATAAATAGACCCTAAAGCTGAAATCAGTCACTTGTTCACAGATTTTGTATTTTCTGTATGGCAAATGGCATAAAGTGCACTATATAGGAGATAGGGAACCGTTCAGACAGTGTGTATATGCTGTTCGTTGGGGTGAATGAAGTATAATTTTGTGATTTAGCAATATGGATGAGATTGTGGCTATCATACACTGTCAAATGCAGTTTTACTGAGCTCAACGGCTCTGGCCCCAGGTGTGACATAAACAAAACGCTATTGGCTATTTAAATAAAGGGGGGCGGGACTGCTTGATATGTCCTGCCCTATCTTCCTGTTTCTGTTGAAATTACGTCAATACATAGACCCTACATAACCAATACATAACCCTGTGTGTTTTAAAGCACTTCAGTGCACCTTTAAATGTTATATTAATTGGCGCAGAATGCCTACTTCGCCATGTTGTCGTCAAATACAAAAGTTGCCATGCAAACCTGCTACTGTAAACAAAAGCTCACAATGCTTGCCGCACCTCCATGGTCTTCTGATTGGTCCACTGTGTTGGAAATGACATTGATGAATGGCACTGCATGTAAAAGTTTGAATTCTCTTAACTTGACACACCGTCTTAAATGCAGCACTCACTTTCAAGATGCTGCAAAAGACTTGAACGCAGTGGTCATACATGTCCGTATAATGCAGACTACACATGTGGTAGTATGTTTTTAATAGGAAAGTATTAACAGGATTAAAAAAACCTAAACTGACAGGAAAATTACGAATTTCGGTTTTACTTACTTTTTGATTAATTGTCCAGTCCTACTTTAAAGGGATAGTTCACCCAAAAATGAAAATTTGATGTTTATCTGCTTACCCCCAGGGCATCCAAGATGTAGGTGACTTTGTTTCTTCAGTAGAACACAAAGATTTTTGACTCAACCCATTGCAGTCTGTCAGTCATATAATGGCAGTCAATGGGCACCAAATCTTTGAGAGTATAAAAAACATACACAGACAAAACTAAATTAAACCCTGCGGCTCGTGACGATACATTGAGGCGTAAAGACACAAAACGATTGGTCTGCGCAAGGTCATGCGTCGGCTGTTGTGAACGCGCTCAATACAGTTGAATGTTGTGGTGGATCAGATGTAAATAATGATATAAATACTGTTCAGTTTCTTGCACAGACCAGTCGTTTTGTGTCTTAACACCTCAGTGTATCGTCACGAGCCGCAGGGTTTAATTTAGTTTTGTCTGTGTATGTTTTTTTTACTCTCAAAGATTTGGTTCCCATTGACTGCTATTATATGACTAATAGACCGCAACGGTTTGAGTTAAAAATCTTCGTTTGTGTTCTTAAGAAACAAGGTCACATACATCTTGGATGCCCTAGGGGTAAGCAGATAAACACATTTTCATTTTTGGGTGAACTATTCTTTAAGGTATGTTTCTAAGGTATGTCTCCCCTATAGTGTTTTCACAACACATCATCCAATGGCTATATTTCGTTGAATGTAATGTCACTGAACCAAATGAAACTTGCATATTTTGCTGATTATTGCTGCTGAAAATGGCCAGTTACTGTCATGTTTTGGGCTGTACTTATCGGTCAGACCGGGAAGAACATTTGGAGTACTATAGACTGCCAAAGGTTATGACAAATCAAGGAGAAGAGTGCAAAAAACTGTCTGAGGAACAAAAGGCGTTTGTGGTTGGCCAAACTGAACCATGATTTTCAGGGCAAGAATCTTAATAACTTTCTTGTTTGTTTATCATTTCCGGTCAGGTAGGTGAAATATTAGGCTAATATCTTAATTAATACTGCTCATATGTATCTTTACCACCTATTAACTTTAGATTGTCAAAATATTGCATTCTTATATGATTTAGCAGCTTCCACACATTTTTTGTGGTTTAGACAGCATAAATTAGCAGAACGACATATTGAGTAGTACATTAACTGTGCAGTCCATGGCTGCGCATCCGGGTAACTGACCAAACCGTGATGTAAGTGCAAACCCCATAGTATTATTTTATATGCACAGTATAAATAAGTTAACTGATATAATTGTTAGGAAAATGTGAAAAACAAAAGCAAGTAGTTTAAGTTACAAGCTTTTTCAAAAGAAAGTCCCTGCAGGCAGGCTGTGGCACATGTCGCCTTTTTGTGCATTTGACCTGAGAGAAAGCGAGAAGTGTCAGTCCTCTCATGCCTGACATGTGAAGAAAGGTTAATGGTTGTGTATTTCGGGAATGTGATTCATTCTGTTTCACCTTATCTGAATGAGAGGCTCACGTGGGTTTGCATATCTTTGAATTCATTAGGGCCCATTAGCGACAGGGCTTGTTATAGGCTGATCCATCGCTACATTCAGGATGCGGGGGTGCTTTTGTTCCTCAAATGCCACACGCTTAACGAGTGCACACCGCAGCTACGCTTCCTTGGGCAGAGATTGGGTTTCAAGTGAAAATAAAATGAGACAGAGGTCAGACAAGTCCAGAAAGTGAAGAGGACACTTTCAGGTGCATGTCTGACAGAATTACTGAATGTCTGGAGAATATCATTTGGTAAATAGGTGAATTAATTGAACCCCCATACTGCGTGTCATTCTGTAGATGATTTAGATCGGAGGATGATAATTTAGGCCAACTCTATCAAAATAAAACAAAGCATATGAGTCACAGCGAAATGGACTCAATGATTCACTGCTCTAGAAGTTTTTATGCATTGCTGGTCTGGTGCAATCAGTGCTCTGCTATAGTCAGTAGTCTAAGCTGCTCTTATGCTGACTAATAGCAAATGGTGCGAACACTGTCAAACTCATATTTTTATATGAGATTTAAAGCTGGGCCACAATGTCACAAGTTTTTAATCCCCTGAGCAACTTTTTTTACTAAAATGTTTAAAACTTACAGTACAGTATTAATACAGTATGTTTTACAAGAAAATACTGTTTCAGTCTTTCTACTTTTAATTTCAAGTTTAATTCAATGTGTTACTTTCAGATTCTTTGTCATTATTTGTGAAATGTATTGGCAATGTCTGAGTGAAAATTATTTCAAAAAAGGTTATTGCGACTTTTTATCTCTGACGATTCTTTTTTTCTCAGAATTGTAATAAACTCATAATTCTGACTTTTTTTCTCACAACTCTAATTTGCAATTGCGAGTTATAAAGTTTTGAGGGGGAAATAAAGACTGATATGTTCTCAGAATTGCGTGTTATAAAGTCAGAATTGCGAGATACTGTATAAACTCAATTCTGATGAACTGCAAAATATGTAATCGCAATTCTAAGAAAAAAGTCACAATTGCATAATATAAACTAGCAATTCTAAAAAAGAGTCACATTTGTAAGATATAAACTCGCAATTCTGAAAAAAAAGTCACAGTTGCGTAATATAAACTTGCAATTTTGAGAATAAGGTCACATTTGCAAGATATAAACTAGCAATTCTGAGAAAACAGTCACATTTGCAAGATATAAACTCGTAATTCTGAGAAAAATGTGACAATTACAAGATATAAACTCACAATTCTGAGAAAAAAAGACACATTTGTAAGATTTAAACTCGCAATTCTGAGAAAAAGTAACAATTGCGAGATATAAAGTTGTTGTTTTTTCACTGGCGGAAACGTCCACTTCACCACTACTGAAAATTATATTTAGCATTTTTCTAAATTAGCAATTAATTTTTTTTCTATTTCTTTAATCTACTTTTGTTTTTCTATAATTGTTTTCATTATAAATTATATTATCAGCATAAATTCTGTTAAAACCTAAAATGAAAAATGTATATCTTAAATTATTTAGTATTTAGTTCGTTTTTATTGTTTTAAATGTTTTCATTTTCAAATTAAATGATTATATTATATATTATATTATATTATATTATATTATATTATATTATATTATATTATATTATATTATATTATATTATATTATATTATATTATATTTCAAATTATATTATCAGCATAAACGTTTGAGTGAAAAGTTTAAATGAACAAAGGATATTTCAAAATTGTTTTAGCATAACATTTAGCATAGCATTTTTAGTGAGAAGTTATTTAAAAAATGTATTTATTGAGATCTTTTTCTTCATAAATGTTATCAGCCTAAAATTTTAAGATTTATTTATTTATTTTTATAAATAAATGAGTATTTAATTTTTTCCCTCTTTTGGGAAGTTTGTGTGAAACCTGATGATAATGTTCTCCTAAAAGATCTATAGATCATAAACAAAAACATCTGACTATCTGTAAAAAAAAAGAAAAATAATAATGATCTCACTACCTCGTCAAACATACAATAGACGAGTCTAAAAGGCGGTCAAAGTTATTTTGCATCTATGACGGTGTTTAGTTTCCTCTCAGTCGTACAGTGAGTTGGGCTGTTGGGAGTGCATTGTTATTCTCATCTCGGCGGTGTTTACACCCCGGTGTTATAATTTCACGCATGATCACACACACATACACACATACGCATGCTCTGATGCTTGGCCAAGCAGCGCTGCCATTCCACAAGCGTCTGCTCTGTACTGCCACATCTGCTAAGAGCAAATAATTTTGAAGTGGTGAAAAAATAGCATACTTTTTCCTCCTTTTTTTATTTCTAAGCCCACATACATTAGCTGTTACATTATTACTTTAATTTTAACAATATATATTTTTTTCTTCTATTTGACGCTGATATTGTAACAAACGTGTTCAGTCAAGTCAAGTCAGCTGGTCAAATATATATAAAAAAGCCAATTCACATGATACTCTTTCACCTTTTGAACCATTACCTTTAAAGCAACATTGGGTTTCACTGCTGATGGAAAATTCATAGATATTAAATTTAACCCTGATATAAAGGCTTAAACCAATGAAAGCAATTATTACCAGGACAGCACATAAAGCTGTCAATATTTGAACTTTATGACTCTAATAAATCTTACCATCTGCCTCCCCAGCCTTGTGTTTTCATGAGTGGTTCATTTCAGAGAGGAAAAGGCCTTCACCGAGCTATCATCATGCCCGCTCATGCCAACTGCTTTTTATAGGTTATTGGTTTCATAATAATGCACGCCGTAAATCTTGTGAGATTATAACAGTTGTTTATCTGCAGCTATCTCTGAATTTATTACTTGCAGGTCCTATGAGCTGAATGAAAACCGAAAACACAAAGAGGGAGGCAACGGAGGGTAAAAACCAGTCTAATTATATTCTTTTCAAGGCATCAGTTATGGCAGCTGAGCTTTAGCTTTCATTTACACCTCTTTGTGCTTGGTGAATAACAGCAAACACTAGACAGTTAGCTGTATTTCTTCATATTGTATGTGAAGTGGAGTGACAGCTTCTCAGTGTCAGTGATTAAAGCTTATGTTAAACTGCTTTAAATAACTTTTTCCCCACATCAATCTACACTCCATACACCATAATGACAAAGCAAACAACAAGTTTGTAACAACTTTGCAAATTTGTTAGAAATAAAAACTGAAATGATTCCATTGCATAAGTATTCATACCCTTTTCTGGAACACTTGAAATTTAGCTCAGGAGCATTCATATCGCTTGTAAATGTTACTACACTTCGAGTGGAGTTAACCTGTGGCAAATTCTTTTGAATGGTCATGATTTGGAAAGGCACACATGTCTTAAAAGGTCTAACAGCTGAAAAAAGCCTACCTGTAGAGCTCATCGACAGAATTGCGTCAAAGCGCAGATCTGTGGAAGAGTTCAGAAAAAATTCTGCTGCATTGAAGGTTCACAGAAGCATGTAGCCTCCAGTATCCATAATGGATGAAGTTTGCAACAACTAAGACTCTTCCTAGAGCTGGCCTCCTAATCAAACTGAGCAATTGATGGAGAAGGGTCTTGGCTAGAGTGCTGACCAAGAAGCTGATGGTCACTCTAGTTGAGCTCCATGATCATATATAGAGATGGGAGAAACTTACAGAAGGACAAACATCACTGCAACACTGCAATGCAGACCTGGGCTTTATGGTGGTGTGGCCAAACTCAATCCTCTCCTCAGTGAAGACAAATGAAAACACACTTGGAATTTCCAACAAAGCATATAAAGGACCCTCAGACTGTGAGAAACAAGATTCTCTGGTCTGATGAACCTCAGTTCCAAACATAATGTTTGAAGCAAACCAGGCACTGCTCGTCACCTGTACAGTACCATCCCAAAAATAAAAGTGTGGTGGTAGCATCCTAATACTGTGGGGCTGTTTTTCGGTGGAAGGGACTAAGAGACTCGTCATAGTAGAAGAAAAGCTCAGCACCGCAAAATATAGAGATAATCTTAATGAAAGCCTAGTCCAGAGCATTCAGAACCTCAGACTGGGCAGAAGGTTCACCTTCCAACAGGACAATGACCCTAAGCACACAGCAAGAGTGGCTTAAAGGGGTCATCGGATGCAAAACTCACTTTTACATGTTGTTTGAACATTAATGTGTGTTGGCAGTTTGTGTACACAACCACCCTACAATGATAAAAATTCCCCCAGTGGTATTTTTTTTAATCGTTATGTGGACCGAAGTGACTCTGTGTTTGCCAAGGAATTTTTATCGCTTCTTGACTGTCTTGACTTCTCACAGTTGGTAACAGGCCCAACTCATTGTAAAGGCCATACCCTGGATCTTGTGATAACAAATGGTTCATTTGTATCACAGTTATCTTCTGTTGACATTGGATTGTCGGATCACTCAGCTGTTTTATTCAATCTAGAGATGCATCGTTCGAGTCTGCCTACAAACCGAACTGTAACATTCCGGAAGTGGAAGTCTATCGATCAAACAGTTTTTTCTAATTCTGTTGTATCCACCTTAAGTGACCAGTATTCGACATCTTTGGAGGAGAAAGTTTCACAGTTTAACAATGCTCTTGTTACTAATCTTGACTCATTTGCTCCTCTAAGGTCACGTAAGATTACTTCAACTCGTACTGCTCCTTGGTATAATGACAATTTGCGCACTAGGAAGGCGGCATGTCGAAAAATGGAGCGTAAATGGCGTCTTACTGGCCTGAATGGTCATTATTTGGCTTGGAAGGATCTTCTGGGTGACTACAGAGCATTAATTGAGACTGAAAGATCTTCTTATTTTTCTCAGACTATTGAAAACAATCAAGGAAACCCCAGACATTTGTTTCAAACTATAAATAGACTGCTTAAAGTTGATGCTGCCACCACCTTGCCTGTTTCTCAACAGCTATGTGATTCTTTCCTTAAATTTTTTAACTCTAAAATTGATAGTGTTCGTAAACAGATTTCTGCTTCATCTGCTTCCACTGTCTCAATTCTCTGTTCATCTGGGTTTATTGGTTTTTCTCTCACTAATTTTCCACATCTTAATTCTGAGGCTCTCAAAAGAGAGGTATCAAGCATGAAATCTACCACTTGCTTGCTTGATCCTATTCCCTCAAGCTTATTTAAATCTTGCTTCGATGTTTTTAGCCCTACTGTCCTCAGTATTATGAATGACTCATTGCAGACGGGGGAGGTTCCAGCAGCATTAAAGATTGCTGCTGTAACTCCAGTACCAAAAAAAGAAAATACTACTCTGGAGGATTTTAATAATTTTCGACCTATCTCTAATCTTCCGTTCATGGCAAAAATACTTGAGCGTGTTGTTGCCTTTCATCTACGTAACCATCTTGCAATTAATAACCTGTTTGATCCTTTTCAGTCAGGTTTTCGTAAATTCCACAGTACCGAAACAGCTTTGGTCAAAGTTACCAATGATTTGTTGATGGCTTCTGACTCTGGTGTAATTTCCATTCTCATCCTTCTTGATTTAAGAGCAGCTTTTGATACTGTGGATCATAATTTATTACTCATCCGCCTTGAACAAGATTTTGGTGTGTCGGGGACAGCTTTGAAGTGGTTTAAATCCTATTTTACTGACCGTTCTCAGTTCGTTTCCATGGGTGGTTTCAGGTCTGAGATTAGCTCTGTTCTCACTGGGGTTCCTCAGGGCTCAGTCTTGGGCCCTCTGCTTTTTAATATTTATCTGTCACCACTTGGACAATTGTTGCGATCGCTTGGCCTCCATTATCACTTTTATGCTGATGATACGCAGATTTATATACACTCAAAACCTGGTGAACATCCTGATGTTGATTTTCTGTCTGGCTGTGTTTCTGAGATAAAGGAATGGATGAGCACAAATTTTCTGTGTCTGAATAGTGATAAAACTGAAGTTATGCTTATTGGTTCCCGTCATCAAATTTCCAAAGCTGGTTCCTTATCTTTGTTTATTGATGGCTCTGCCTTGGCTACTCAAGCTAAAGTGAGGAATCTTGGAGTTATTTTTGATACTAGGCTTACATTTGATTCTTTTGTTCATAGTACAGTTAAATCATCCTTTTTTCACCTCAGAAATATAGCAAGATTACGTCCTATGCTAAATTTCTCAGTAGCTGAAAAGCTGATGAACTCCTTTGTCATCTCTAGGATAGATTATTGTAACGCCCTGCTAGCCGGAGTCTCTAAATCCACACTCAACAAACTACAATATGTTCAAAACTCGGCCGCCAGGATATTGACTGGGTCCAGGGTATGCAATCACATCACTCCAGTTTTGGAGTCCTTACACTGGCTCCCAGTCCGATTCAGAGTAGATTTTAAAATTTTGATGCTGACATACAAAGCACTGCATGGCTTGGCTCCTTATTATTTATCTGAATTGTTAACTTCCTATACCCCAACTCGGAGACTGCGTTCTTCACAATCCAACTTGTTGGTTGTTCCTCATACACGTTTACGATCTATGGGTGACAGGGCCTTTTCTTCATATGCTCCTGTCCTTTGGAATTCTCTGCCTCTTGATCTTAGGGAGGCCCAGAGCTACGACATTTTTAAAGGTAGACTTAAGACTTATTTTTTTAAATTAGCATTTGATTGTTGATGTTACTTTTATTGCTTGAGCTTTGTATTGTTTAATTTGTGTACAGCGCTTTGAGAAGCTGCTTTTAAAGGCGCTTTATAAAATAAAGTTTATTATTATTATTATTATTATAAGTAATATCCCCTTTTTAAAATCAGGTCATTATCAGTTTCTTGTCAGTGTGACGACACTCCGACAGAGGCCGCTCCCATGATAGTTGATTGAAATGAGCACCTTACCTTAGACCCGCTCTCTCTGAGCTGAAACTGTCTGACTCCGATCGCCATTGTGTGGACTCAGGTGCAGGGGAAGACAAAAATGTCTCCGATTGAGTGATTGAGGTGTTCTGTTGTTGGATGTAATAATGAACATAGCAGTCGTCATTTACTCTCGACATCTGAACCATTGAAGATGCAGAGGATTAACATTACTTTCATTTTTGAAAGGAAAGCACCGATCCTGATCTACATATGTGTCTATGTTCGTGCAAAACATTCGTGATGCAGCTTCACCCACAGCAGAAATGAGTATAAGGGTTTTTTATGCATCTTTGCAAATAGCCTTTCTTAATAATGTGCTTGTTAGCAAGTTTCGGCTCATCATCCCACGGCAGAGAGGGGCGGGGCGAGCAGAGCTCATTAGCATTTAAAGGAACATGCAACAGAATAGCTCGCTTTAAAAAGGGCTGATTTTGACAAGATAAAAAGAGTTTTTTTTACACTACTATTTAGACATTTTAAGCAAAGTATGTTATATCTCATTAAAACCCTAAAGAATCATATCGACTTGTGGAAAATGGACATCCGATGACCCCTTTAAAGACAACTCTGTAAATGTCCTTGAGTGGCCCAACCACAGCCTGGGCTTGAACCCAATCAAATATTTCAGGAGAAAGCTGAAAATGTCTGCCAGCCCTGGGCACGGCGCTTTTTACGGCGCTACACCGCGGCGGGCGGGGGAGCAGTCTCAGTGAAGAAGGCAAGGCAAGTCCTCAGAGTCGCCATTGGCATCTGCACGAGCCGTATGAAGGCATCTTTAAAAAGACGCAGCGGCGACACACACTGTAGATTATAAAGGATATAGGTGCCGGAAAGTGCAGCAGGAAGGCACGGAAGGCGGCGTGGCCAGCAGCTTCAGTGGCTCGTCCCGCTGAGATGCTTGCAGTCGACGGCGGCTTCTTCTCCGGCTCCAGCGATGCGTGTGCTTCGCTTGAAGGATGAAAAATCAGATAATAGCTGCCTACGAGCGGTCTTTATAGGTCTAGACCACGCCCTTTTAGGCGGGAAGCTACGAAAAGGGCGCGAAGCGACGCAAAGGGCGCGAAATGCCCCCATTGGATCTGGCGTCGCGTCAGGCCTCGCTCTAATAGGCTGCTGCAGTTGCCGCAGAGCAGCCAATAGGCGTGCAAGCTGTTTCGCCTATGTCTGTATGCTGCTGCAACGCGCTTTACATTATTTCAAAATTAAGGATAATTTTTGGCTTCAATATCTCGCAGAAAAGGATTTTCCCCTAGCGTAAGATACTTACGCAGTATGAGAGACCTCTCGTAAGAGAACTGCCAAATGTCTTGCATCATCCCAAAAACTTGAGGCTGTAAAAGTGCTTCAACTAAGTACCACATTAAAGGTGTGAATACTTATGCAGTGTACTTATTTTAGTTTTTTTTTTCTTTGTCATTATGGTGTATAGAGTGTAGATTGTGGGGAAAAGTTATTTGAAACATGTTTAACATAAGGCTGCAAGAGGTAGTTTTCATAGTATTATTTTTGTAGTGCAGTAAATGATGTAGCTTACTCCAGTTTAAATCAAATCTGTATGCATACAATGCATCAACATCTATAAATTATTTTAGTTTTGCTTTCTTTTTCCATGTGTCAGCATGCTTGTTTTACAATATCACCTCTGTAAACAGTCACTCCCAAAGGCCTGATGTGTGGTCATGCTATATGAATACAAATATGCCCACTACTGTCGTCTACAGGCTGGTGATAATGAGAGGCCGGCTCCTGGGGGCTCTTTGGTCACTCCAAACCTGGCAGTACTTTTGCTTTTCATTTGGTCCTTATTTCATCTGTAGGCCAGAAAGCTTTGTCCCCTAAAGCACAAGTGTCAGCAGACTGAACTAGGAGAAAATCTATTCCATTTCCTTTTTGCCCTGTCTTGACACAGAGCTCTTTATTTAGAAGGTGAATTGCTGTAAAGCACCAGTGTAATGGGAAATTCTGTTGACATTAAATGCAGAAAACAGAAAGTCACATCTTATGCGAAAAATAGGAACAAGTGGCTCAGACTGATCCTTAGAGTGGATAATGATGTATACTTTTTCCAGTCGGTCCTCACATATGTGTGTTACCTATAGAGGCAGTGAGGTGGCAACAGTGTTGGAGGGTTATAGGGTTGTAGTAATGTGAATCAATACACAGAGTCAAACTTAATGACTAGCCTTATTCATAGTGATGAATAGAGTGTCCACATGCAAATCAATATGGATGCACAAGTGCACTCAACATAAAAGACATGCACACACATGCATGCATTCATGCACACCCTGCTCAGCCATCGTGTGCTGGATGTTGTCTTGTCCAGGTGATGATGATTCATTACACTGGATGCTGTTTGTTTGGCTCTGTTGCTTCTTTTTGTTTTTGTCCAATCAACAGCCAATGCAAATAGTCATGGGTCATGTGTGATGTCCTACATAGCCATAAAAATGATTGGTAGAGTTATATTTTGGTGTTTTAAAGGCCTTTTAACAAAAGTGATAATAAATTGCAAATCAATGTTACAGATCTGAGTTATTTCATCAGAAAAAAGCAAATACGCTACAAAACTACACTACCTGATTTTTAATGTTTTTTTAAAGACTTTTATTCTGCTCACCAAGCCTGCATTTCTTTGATCCAAAGTACAGCAGTAAAAATTTTAACAATTATTACTATTTAAAATAACTGTTTTCTATTTGAGTATATTTTAAAATATAATTTATTCTTGTTATCAAAGCTACACTTTCAGCATCATTACTCCAGTCTTCAGTGTTACATGATCCTTCAGAAATCATTCTAATATTCTGATTTGATGTACAAGAAACATTTATTATTATTATTATTATTATTATTATTATCAAAACAATTAGGTGCTTTTTTTTTCAGGATTATTTGATGAATAGAAAGATCCAAAAAATTTTCTGAAATAAAAGCTTTTGTAACATTATACCATTCAAAAGCTTGGAGTCAGTATAATGTTTTTACTTAAATAATATAAATTAATACTTTTATTTAGTAAGGATGCTTTAAATTGATCAAAAGTGATGATAAAGACATTTATAATGCTACAAAAAATTTCTGTTTCAGATAAATGCTGTTTATCAGAACTTTCTATTCATCAAAGAAACCTGACAAAAATGTACCCAGCTGTTTTCAACATCATAGTAATAATATTAATAATAAATGTTTTTTTTTGAGCAGCAAATTCAGAATATTTGAATGATTTCTGAAGAATCATGTGACTGGAGAGATCGAAGGTTTGAAAAGGCAGTTATTTCAAACAGTAAAAATATTTTTGTTTTGTACTTTGGATCAAATAAATGCAGGCTTGGTGACCATGAAAGACTTCTTTTAAAAAACAATAAAAATCTTAGTGTTAAAAAACTTTTGACTGGTAGTGTAGGTGAATGAAGAAGTCTCACATTGGATACTATTTTATTAAAATACTTACGATCATGTTATTTCTTTAATATTTATGGCCAGAATTTTTGGAAAGGCTGACTTTAAGTCATTACGTGGTTGTATATTTTACTGTATTATGGTAGATGTCATTGCATTTTAAAAGAGACATTGAATGTCCATTGTCCACAAATTGGTATGATTCTTTTGGGTCTTCATGAAATGTCTGCAACATACTTTTGTTAAAATTCCTCAATGGTCATATAAAACAAAACCTTCTACCTTGTCAAAAACCCCTCAGCTCTTCACAGCGACCCATTTGGGTGCATGTCTCTTTAAATGTTAATGAGCTACTGCTCACCCCGCCCCTCTCTTCTGTTGTTTGTGTTTTCTGTGACATGTTAGTATTAAAAACCAAACGAATCCACTGTGTCCTCAGTGACTCTGAAGTCAGGAGAAAATTAAGACTCTTATGTTCACTTTTACATCCAACTACAAAGCACCAGCATTGCTTACATTTTTGTCACTAATAGCTGCTCGAGCACAGAGAAAATGGCGGACAACATACAACTGGCTTAGGGTGGAAATATGCTAATACGGGACACTCCGTCATCAGTTGTAGGCGGGGCCTGAGCAGTGTGATGTCATACTGCTCAGAAAATCAAAACAACTTTATAATTGAGACTGTTTAGGGTTTTTAGGGATTAAAAAAATTAGTGAATGGATTTCTATCATTGCAGAGTGGTTGTGTCCACACTGCTAAGACACATTTATATGCAAACACCATGTAAAAGTGAATTTTGCAGCTGATTGCCCCTTTAAAAGTACTAAGCAGTTAAGCAAGTTGGTATATTAATGTTATGGCATTGCTAGATTGCTTAATGTAACAAATTTTTAATGTTCATATGTGACCCTGGACCACAAAACCAGTCTTAAGTCGCTGGGGTATATTTGTAGCAATAGCCAAAAATACATTGCATGGGTCAAAATTTTTGATTTTTCTTTTATGCCAAAAATCATTAGGAAATTAAGTAAAGATCATGTTCCATGATGATTCTTTGTAAAATTCCTACTGTAAATATATCAAAATGTAATTTTTGATTAGTAATATGCATTGTTAAGAACCTAATTTGGACAACTTTAAAGGTGATTTTCTCAGTATTTTGATATTTTTGCACCCTCACATTCCTGATTATCAAATAGATGTATCTTGACCAAATATTATCCTATCATAACAAACCATACATCAATAGAAAGCTTATTTATTGAGTATTCATATGATGTATACATCTCAGTTTTGTAAAATTTAACCTTATGACTGGTTTTGTGGTCACATATTTGTATCAAATAGATATCTAGTAATGCTTAAGGCATTTTTACAGCACCCATGGCAAATAATATTTTATTATATATATTTTTTTTACATGCTATGTTACAGAATTAAACAATGTGCACCTGTCATCGACTAATCACTACAGGTTTTTTTTAACATTTTCCATTCAGGAGGTTCAAAGGTTAGCCAAAAGCTCTGTTTTTCTCAATCACTATCATTCTGTCATACAGAGACATTTATTTTTTAGGGAGCCACAACAATAGGAAGGCAAATAATCAAATCAGTGTTGTGTTTCCCTGAGGTTCCAATCAGACTCTGAGCGACGGTGGGGTGGGGGAGGATCCAGATGATGCTGATGATAATAACTGCATGATTTTTGACAAAAGGTTTCACGGGAAAATTAAGGAATGATTTGATTTCCATGCTACATTTCCGCCTGATACAAAAAGATGGGCCTTAATAAACCCCCCCTCCCTGTGGTGAATTATAATTGGTGAGCAATAATTTGGAGGGTTTTGTCTTTTGGGTAATCAAAATCAAACAGCTACTTGGAATAATAAGTGCAAATTTGAGCTAAAAAGCAATTTTGTTTGTAACAATCAACTTCATTGTCCTCATGCCCACAAGTTGATTGAAGAGTGCGTTTACTAATTTCCTCTAGAACAACAAAAGGAACGGAGGCCCGTCTGAAGGAGCGTCAGACGATCATGAGCAGCATGGCAAAAGCAGCAGGTGAATGTTTTAAGTGACAACATCTACCAGCTGGAGAAGGTGTGTGTGAGGCCAATCGCCAACCTTTTCTCCACAGGTAACTGCCATGTCAGACGCCGCCGACGTGGTGTTCATGGCAACCGCAGCCTAGAAGAACAATAGGTGCACCACAGAGCACAGTGGATTGCTTTCCAAAAATAGGCAAAACTGCCACTAGCTGATAATTGTGTGTGTTCAGCGTCATCCTTTTCAAACCTTAGATCTCTCGGCTTTCAACAAGAGTATGCTCATTTGACACAAATACACCATAGAAGACAAGATGAGAGATGGAGAGCCCTTCGGGCATAATTACAGAAGATCAAGCTGGACGAAGAGACAGGAGCATTAAATGAAGCAGTCCAAACTGATACATCAGGTTTCTGAAGGTGAAACATGTGTGTTTACTGGGTCCAGCACGTCAAATAATTGAGCTGCCACACTTCATCAAGACCCTCCTTAATCACCAGCTTGTTATTTGACTAATGATACGACGTTAGATTGTCTCCTACGCAATGCCCCGGTATCTGGGAGGATGAAGATGAGGAAAAGAACTGTGAGATTATTACGACGATTTTTTTGGTCCACCACCAGGATTTGTGAGCATTACATTATGGTTAATTGTTTATGAAGCATGTTTCACATTTATTTTTGATTAGGGATAGAGGAGAGGGAATGGTTGTAATGATACAACCATGGGTTGAACAATGCAAGTCACGCTTTTTGTTTATTTGTGTGTCTGGTTAGAAAAGTCCCTAATGATTATGTAATAATCTGCTAAATAGGCTCAAGGCGACAACCATAGAAATAGCTTAGATGTTCGAGCGTATTCAGTTTATTCAGAATTGAAACGAACAAAACTGGCATTATTGTCACTCTATTAGACATATATGGGCTATTCTACAGAATTGGTGCAAACCGCTGTCCCACAACCAAAAAACACATTTAAAAAGCTTTGAAGTATTCAAATCTTAGATGTTTACTAAGATCCGTTTATTATCTGTTGAAACCCACAATAGTATTTAAAATATCAGTAGGCTTAATATATATAAAATCCTCTTTTAGGTGGTACTTGCAATTGGGAGCTAGCTGTCCCAAACCCCTAACCCTTAGGTTTCAACTACTGAAAATTATATTGAATCAATGTTTGCCTTTATTCCATTGTTGTTTTTAAAAATATATCTTTTTGATTCTTTTAAAAAGCGAATTCCAAAAACAATAATAATAATTTAATATTTTCTTTCGGAAACTTGATGTCCCGCAGTTTCATGTCACTACCGAAAAAGTGTATGTTTTATTCCATTCGCTGAGACTGATTTTAACTACAGCTCTAAATTTATGATTACGAAATTTTCCTGTGTCCACCTCTCTTAAAGCTATATGGTGAGTAGATAGGCCCCCATCATTTTAACCCCTTCAGCTCTGCTGCATATTTGGGATTTTTTTTACTGATTTTGGCATACCTGAATTTAAAATAGCGCCCTACTCACATACATTGGAGTAAATTGATAAAAAATGGTCTCATTTTACAGAAAACAATTTACATTTTAACACAACATGGGTGGAATAATTAATATTTTTTTATTGTATTTTTTCATAATTTTATGATAAACACAAATAAAAAAAATCTAATTTTGCTTTTTTTATTATTACGTTTTTATTTTTTATTATGCTGCAGAATGTTTCTTTTGATTCCACTATGTGCCAGTAAAATGGGTAAAAAATTATTAAAATTGTGGCATTTAAAAGAAAAAAAAAAAGTTATAAATTAAAGGGAAGCAAAATGTCCTCTAGGGGTCTTCATTCTGCAAGATAAGGCATACCAATCCACATACATAGGGCTATATAGATGAAAATGGTCTCATTTTACACAAAACACCTTGAGTTTTAACACATGGGTGGTATAATTAATAATTATTATTGCATTTGTTCATAATTCGTAGTTTTCCAACTCTCATTGAGCGAGATGCGAGCGCGGTAGGGGGCGTGTTGTTTGTGGGGGGGCAAATTTAGACCTTTTTATGCTATTTTATGTACCAAAAATGTAAAATTGATGGGATGCACAAGAAAGTTGAAGTTCTCAGCTTTCAAATGTTACCATATATGTCTAGTTCACTGCCTCGCAACGTATTCATATTTTACAGTAACTTAGGTGATGCAATTTTGGGTGCAGAGCTGAAGAGGTTAAGGTAAACGTGTTCAAATGTATGAAAAATCTCTGTGACTTAAGGAACATCACCACCAAACACATTTTTTCTGCAATTAAGCACACTTTTTTGGGAGTTATTCCATATCTTTTAGTTTTTATATGTGTACCACTGTTCAGAACTGTGCTAGTGAACCATGTGATGATTTTCAAATGTATCTACTTTGAGCTGGGTTCAAATGTATCTAAAATTAAAACATTTTAGTGTAATGTGCAGTCACTACCGAAACATGGGATGTTTTCTCAGAAATAAAGTATACTGAATTATCAACTAAGATGTTCAATGATTTTTGGTTCAATGTATATTTAAACTAATGTATCCTTAAAGGGGTCATCGGATGCAAAACTAACTTTTACATGTTGTTGGAACATTAATGTGTGTTGGTAGTTTGTGTTCACAACAACCCTGCAATGATAAAAATCCACCCAGGTGGTGTTTTTTTAATCTTTAAAAGTAATATCCCCTTTTTAAAATCAGGTCATTCTCAGCTTCTTGTCCATGTGACGACACACCGACAGAGGCAGCTCCCACAATAGTAGATTGACCTGAGCGCCTTACCTTAGACCCGCCCTCACCAAGCTGAAACAGTCCGACTCTGAACGCCATTGTGTGGACTCAGGTGCAGGGAGAAGACAAGAATGTCTCAGATTGAGCGATTGAGGTGATCTGTTGTTGGATGTAATAATGAACACAGCAGTAGTCATTTACTCCCTACATCTGTGCTGCTGAAGACGCAGAGGGTTAACGTTACTTATCCCGATCCTGATCTACATATGCTTCAATGTTCGTGCGAATCGTTCCTGATGCAGCTTCACCCACAGCAGAAGTGAGTTTAAGGGTTTTTTATGTGTCTTTGCAAATGGCCTTTCTTAATAATGTGCTTGTTGGCAAGTTTCGCCACTAAATATGGCTAAACGCGGCTAAACGTTGCTAAATGCGGCTAAAGCAAACATTACAGCTCATCATCCCAGGCAGAGAGGGGTGGGGTGAGCAGAGCTCATTTGCATTTAAAGGACCATAAAATGAAATGAGTTTATTTTTTGCAGAGCTGATTTTGACAAGTATATTATAGACTTTTCATTAAGACCCTAAAGAATCATGGACTTGTGGAAAATGGGCATCCGATGACCCCTTTAAGTAGGGCTGGACGATAAATCGAACGATATTGTGAGGCGCGTTTAGTCTATGAAGCCGGTATTTGATTAGTAGTAAATCTCCATCACGTGCGTTCCGCTCAGGTTCCGCTGGAGCGGCAATTAATACACAAAGACGTAAATCTCTGACAAGCTATGCCAAATCGCGCTCAAAATCGAATGCGAATCGAATGCGATATTGAGCGCGATATGGCGTAATATGGCGTAGCTTGTCAGAGATTTACGTTTCTGTGTATTAATTGCCGCTCCAGCGGAACCTGAGCGGAACGCATTTGATGGAGATTTACTACTAATCAAAGTACCGGCTTCATTGACTAAACACGCCTCACAATATCGTTCGATTTATCGTCCAGCCCTACCTTTAAGTTTGTCATTATTCTGAAAATTAATTATTATTATTATTATTATTATTATTGAAAAAATATATATTTTTTAAATATATACAGTTGCAATCAAAATTATTCAACCCTCCAGAGACTGCAGTAGTTTACAAATACAAGCTTTTCTGAAGATCCAGGAGTTTAAAAAAATTGCATCTATAACCAATTACTGGCATATTAAAAGTGATAATGTCAACACATAATGTAATATTTTTGAGTTCTAGGATTTTTTGATAACACAGCTATGCCATAATTATTCAACCCCTGTTTAACACAGCTGTTTTTTAGTCACTTATTTGTATAGTGGGGAACAAAATTGTCCTAAAACATAATTAAGCCTTTAGAAACTCTATTAGAAAACAGAATTAGCTTGTGCTGTTACACATACATACAGTTAGCCCATGCATATGCTAAGGTTTTAGTGGCTAATATGACAAAGTCAAAAGAGAGAATAAATAATTTTATTACTTTAGAAAATAAGGCTATATGAAGATTTCCAAGGCATTAAAGGTTCCTAGAGACACAGCTGGTAGCCTTATTCGTTAGTTTAAAATGTGTTGTACCAGAAAACCTTTGAAGGTGTTGAACAAAAAAGCACGGTAACGCTTTAGATTACGGTCCGCAAAGAACTACGTAAGTAAACTGAATTTACAGTGTAAGTTTCTGTAATTATAATGTACCTATATATAACGAACATGTAGGTATAAGGGAAGAATATATTAAATTTGGGTAATTAGGGGGTAACAAACCAGATATGCAACCTGCAAAGAACTACATAAGTATACTGAACTTACGGTGTACGTTTCTGTAATTATAGTGTACCTACAGTATTAAAGCACGTACGTGTAGGGAGAACATGTTACATTTTGATAATTGGAATAACAACCAGATATGTGACCTGCAAAAAAATGTAAGCAAACCTAAGTTACGGTATTAACAGGTATCTCTATTAATGTGCCAGGCATAAATCATACGTTTGGTGTATTTACACGTAAGCTTTTTTAAATAACTGGTAAAATACACTCTTGTTGCATGTAATTACAGGGTAAGTGCGCCATCTGCGGGCTGTAAATTAAAGTGGCGATTGTTCCACTCTTGTTCAAAGAAGTTACAGGGTAAGTAGACATCTGCGGGCTGTAAATTAAAGTGGCGATTGTTCCGCTCTTGTTCAAAGAAGTTACAGGGTAAGTAGACATCTGCGGGCTGTAAATTAAAGTGGCGATTGTTCCACTCTTGTTCAAAGAAGTTACAGGGTAAGTAGACATCTGCGGGCTGTAAATTAAAGTGGCGATTGTTCCGCTCTTGTTCAAAGAAGTTACAGGGTAGGTACACAATACATAGAAATGTGACCTCATAATAATTCGTATGTATTTTACGTAAAATGTGGTTCTAAAACATACATTTATTTACGTTTTTACAGACACTAGACTATATGTCTACTTAATGTTAGCAAGACTACAATTTAAACCCTTAAAATACATAAAATTTCTGCAATCGTTTAATCATTCATGTACGGTGCCCGCCAGGGGACACCTTCGGTTCACTTATGTTTGTCGTGGCCACGACATATAAACTCGTGGGAACATGATATTATGTTGTGGCCACGAGATATTAATTCGTGGGAACGTCATATTAACTCGTGGGAACGTGATATTATGTCGTGGCCACGAGATCATTTTGTCGAGGTAACGACATCCTTATGTCGTGGCCACAAGATGCGATGATGAGGGAACGAGATCCATTTCTCGTGGCCACGACTTATTATGTTGAGGAAACAACATGCATTTCTCGTGGGCACGAGTTTTAATGCATAAACAAACCTGCGTGACCATAGTAACCCAGGATTAGCCTATCAGAGATAGGTTTATTAATATTTTATTTTTAATTAAGAAATTAATATATTAATTGTTACAGAAATTAATACAATATTAAATTATTATATTAACAATGGGCGATGCTGTATATGCGAATGCTGATGCTGTCTGTGCGCGATGTAGACAGTATATTCAAA
This sequence comes from Garra rufa, assembly GCF_049309525.1. Classification (NCBI taxonomy): domain Eukaryota; kingdom Metazoa; phylum Chordata; class Actinopteri; order Cypriniformes; family Cyprinidae; genus Garra; species Garra rufa. The sequence goes on along the minus strand of NC_133369.1, from coordinate 15,866,453 downwards.
AGTTTATCATGAATAAATATTACATAAAGTACATCAAATAAAATAGCCCTACAGGAAACATTTTATCCCACAGTCTTGTCCATTAACTGATCCTCCTCTTTCCGTAATATTTTTATTATTCGTTTATATTCGTTATTTCCCCCTTCATTTCGATCTCCTTAAGGTTCTGAATGTAGGTTCAATGACTGGGATTTTTTCAGTTCAAAGGCTGAATTTAACATATATTGTATTTTATTTAGTCTAATTAATAGACAAATATAGTGTTTCAGTGAAGAGTGAATTATTCACGTAGTTTCATTTGGAAATCATTTATCGTCACACCGTAAAATAGGCCTATTTTATTTTATTTTTATTTTTAATAATTTCTATTATTATTAATTATTATAATTAGCCCATTATTGTAGGCCTATATATTTATCTATTTTCGTTTATATTCGTTTTCCCCCTTCATTTTCATCTCTTTACTTAACGTATATGGAAATGATAGGCTACTGTAAATGCTTGACATGACTGATTTTGACTGGAATGTAGTTTAAAGGTTGAATTGAACATATTTTTATTTTGTTTCGTCTAAGATACTAGACTATATAATACTATACTGTTCACTGACGAATGAATC